>NC_031770.1:81045897-81086250 GCF_001522545.3 Parus major | reverse complement strand
TTTTTTTTACCGGGCTGCTCAGTGAGAGTGAGGGAGGGGGAAAAACAACTTTGCCCGCCGCAGCTCTCTCTCCTGTTACCAGCGCCTGTTCCTCTTACCAGGTTCTCGTAGCTCCGGGGATGCTCCTTGCCCGTCCAGTCCGTGCGCTTGGGCAGCAGCTGAGGGAGGGAAGAGAGGGCGCCCCGTGAGCGGCTCCCCCCTCCCCCGAGGAGCCCCCCGGCAGCGCCCGGGATGGGGCGGGGGAAGCGGGAGAGCGAGGGAAGGGGGAGGGAGGCCGCAGGCGGGGCGAGTGCCGGGTGCACGGCGCCGCTCTTACCTCTTTCTCCGCCACTTCTCGGATCAGGACCTGCAGCAACAACAAAAGCGGGGCATGAGAAAAGGTTTCAAAAAGAGAGAAAAAGGGACAAGGAGGACGAGGCGGCCAGCGCGCCGCCCGATCATCCGCCCTGCCCGGCCGCCCCCTCCCCGCCAGGCCCGGCGGCGCCATCCATCCATCCCTCCATCCATCCATCCCTCCATCCCCTACCTGAGCCGCTTGTTGGCATGGTCCGTCCTCCAAAAAGCGAGCGATGAGGAAGTAGAGCTCTGCGGGGAGAGGAGAGGCCGTCAGGGCTGGAGCTCGCCCCTTTCCCGCGGGCTTCCCTTTCTTCCCCCTGCCCGCCGCCCCTCTCCGGCTCCGCCAGCCACCACTCACCCGCTCGCAGCTCCGCCGTGTGCCGGCTACCGCCGTCCCCGGACATGGCGAGGCGAAAACCGGGGAGGGGAGGGGGGGAAAGGGGGAAAAGGGGGGTTGCCCGGGCCGCGCTCCCGCGGCAGCGTCGGGTCCCAGCGAAATGTGCCCGCCCGGTCGCTGTCACTGCTCGTTCACCGGGGAGAGTCTCGGCTCCACCATTCAACCCACGGGCAGCAGCAGCAGCAGGAGGAGGAGGAAACAACAACTCGCAGCCGCCCGCCGCCAACGCCGCCGCCGTCGCCGCCAGCCAGCGCGATCGAGCGCGATCCCTCCGCCCGGAGAAAGAGTCCCCTCCTCCTCCGCGCCCCCTCCTCAGCCCCCACGGCCCCGCGCGCCGCCCCTTCCCCCCGCGCCCCCCTCCAGTCCCCGGCGCTGCCTGGCGGGGGCAGCCAGGCGGGGAAGAAGGGGGGAGCCGGGCTCTCCTGCCCCCCGGCTGCCGCCCCGCTGCCGCGGCGGCCCCCGGCGCTGTCCGGCGCTGGAGGGGAGAGAGGGGCGAGCGCTACGCGTTTATTAGCGGGAAGGCGGGCGGGCTGTGGCAGAAGATGTCGGCGGGGTGGGCGGGAAGGCGGCGGGCGGGCGGTGAAAGGCGCTTTCTCTGCGCGGTGCCGGAGCGCGGAGGGATACGACGCACGGGGAGGAGGAGGGGCTGCGGCGGGGCAGCGGCGACTCGCGGCGGCGGCGGCGGCGCTGGAAGTTCCCGAGTTCTAGCGTCGCAAGAATGGGAAGCGAGCGAAGCCAAAATGCCCCCGGGGAGCGCGGCCCCACTGGGGAAGGCCGGCGCTTCCACACTCCTCGCTCGCCGAGGCTCCCCCCTAGCCCAGCCCGCTCCCTCGGAGCCAGCCAGGGACCTCGGGGCTCGGCCAGGGGCTTTGGCATCTGCGCGTAAGTGCCACAGTGTCACGCGTTGTTGGTTCTTATTCTTGCAACATCGTGCCCGGGTTCCTGCCGTGGGTCTGGAGCGGGGGGGAAATCCCAGAAAGCCCAAAACAGCCAGAAAGGCGCCTTTCTTCGTTGTTCGCTGGGGCTACCCAGGCGGCTCCGCCTGAGGGGTGAAGGGCTCGCAGGGCGCTCGCTTTGAGAACTTCCCTTTAAAAATAAATAAATAAATAAATAAAAAAGCAAAAACCAAAACAACCAAACAAACCCCGACAGCTGATAACGATTTTATTCATTGCTCTTGCCGCCAACCAGATCAGACATACCGGACTGACGAATCTCCTGCCTTCCAGGAGCGATGGGCAGAGAGGAGGAGTGTTGTCAACGCGAGGACGAGCGATGGATGGTGATGCCTGCAACCTATGGCTGAACTGGAGGTAATTCACTAGCGGATCGATAACCTACCGAAGGTTCCTGAAAGGCTGCAACATTGTACGGAGCCCGGTTAGCGGTTAAATCGTTTCTTTATTTAATATTTGCTAGCTTGAGGATACTGAATAAAACGTTCTGGTTTGTGCTCTGTTTCTTTACTGCTTACAGGAAAAAAAGCAAATAAAAACTAAGCAGATGTCTACTGATAATTAGCTTTTTAAAAAATCCATATCTGGTGAAGGATTTAAAGGACCATGATCGGTTGTCTTTATGTTTTGCAACGTGTCTGCGTTTTTTCAGGTCGAGTTTGGGCCTTGCAAGAACGAATGTGTTTGTGCACAATAAGAATGAATTTAGCAGGGATCAGTGGAAACAGGAGAAGCTGTAATTTTTTAATATTCCTTTAGCCTCAGTTATTAACTGATGCAACTTGTGAAGCAAAGACAAAAGTATATTTGAAATTATATAGAAACTAGACAAAGAACTATTTGTTTACTGTACATAAACCCCCCTGAAATTCTCAACTGTCTAACTTCCAACAAAATTAAATTTGAACATTTCTGTGCAGCTGGGTACTAGAGGATAACATGAGTTGAGCATTTTTATACGTGTTTCCAATGCCTGCAAGCTCAGTGTATGAGCTTGAGCTTTGTGCTTGACATGGTGAGAAAGCTTCTATGCAATCACCCTTCTGCTTTATTGAAGAAATGTTACCCTGAAAGGTTAAAGAAAGGAGGCTAAAATATCACTTATTTCTATTGTCTTATTATAAAAATTATTTTTATATAGTGGATGTCTAGATGCTGTGCATTTTTTACACACAATTATACCATGTCCTAAAAAATAATTAAAATCCTAATCTAGAAATTGTTATCATAAGGGTAAATGTATTTTGTAGGAGACATTCTTTTTTTTAAAAAAAAGCAAGACTGTATGTACTAGATTTGATTGCTACATCTGTAGCAATAATCACTATGTATTTAAAAATGTACATGTATCTCCCTTTCCCCAGATTTGTAACAATAACCACTCTGATTCAGCTTCATTTTAAATCCACACTTCAAGTAATTGAAACGGAAATGAAAGCATATTTAATGTCTAATAAAGATTTTAAAAATAAAGTGACTTGAATCTTTTCTTAGCGATGTAAAATACGTATTGTAATATCTTTTGTAGGTGATTCTCACAACAAAGGGCTACATGAATAATGTGATTAACATTTTAATTTCCCTTGATGTTTACATAAAAGAAAGTATACTGAAATATTACATCACTGAAACTGTAAACCATGCAATAGAGAAAATTTTAACAGTTAAGGAGTTTGAAAGGAGAGGAAAAACTCTCCTAGATATATTGACCCTGCTTGTTCTTTTGGCAACTCATAACTTTTTCTGTTCTATTTCAAAATACAGCCCACAGCATCAAAAAGTTCTCAGTGTTTTGACAATAAAATAAGGATTGTGTCTTTTATTTAATTTTTTTAGATCACCAACCAAAATAAAATCATAGTCCCAGACTTGAGCTTGAGCACTGCATACTACAAGCAATATTTAATAAACAGCTTTAAAAAACATACATTCCACTTCCCTTTTACAGATGAAATCTGATGGGATTTTTTTTATGTGAGGCACAACAAGAAAGTCACACACAAGAGAAAATACCTGATTATTATTGTTTGATGATTCATGTTAGAGTGAGTCCTACAAATTCCTACAACACCACAGTAACAAATATTCCATTAATTTTTCTGAGATTTTTAAAGGTTTTTTTAATTCTTTCAGTTAAAATTAAGATTTTTTTTTTTATAATGTACACAAGTGGAGAAAAATATAATCTCTGAATTTTTACTGTCTTTATTGTTTTGCTTTCTAATAATCCCTTTTCATTCACGTGATCTTTTTACCATACATTATTCTAAAATAAAATACATCAGTGCTGCTTTGTCAGCAAGATTTAGTGTTTTCAGGAGAAATTACTCTGAAAGGTCTTCATTAAAAATAGGAAAAAATAGCAATGGAATTATTTTATTTTGTGACTTTAAAATGTTAATATTCACAAACAATTGCTAAATTAATTTTACAAAAAGAGAAGAGGAAGAATAAAGTTTCATAGATTTTCCTGTTGCTGTATATTTTACGCATCAGCTATACTAAGCAAGGGACTGATCCCAAGAGTTGCTGGTTTGGGATGTCTTTTTTTTACCCTAACTTGGACTTCTTTTTTTTTTTTTCCTTCCATCCTCCTCTTCCCCCCATAAAAAGTTCTATAAGCTCTATAAGTATCTAAATACAGATATATTAGAATTCTCTTTAATTACTGGATAGCTTTGACAGATAAGAATGTAGTGTCTTTGGTTTCTTCTTGAATTTTCTGATTTCTTTCTGTACTTTTGGAATTGGTTGGTTGGAGGGTTTGGGGTAGGGTTTTTTGTTTGGTTTTGTTTTTTTTTAATGATATATTTTAGCCATTGTTTTTCTTGTACCTGTATGATTTTATACCTTGTGCACAGAAAATACATTATTTTGTCCCTAGTATCAGCAGTACTTGACATGAAAAGCCTTTCTGTTTCTTTTGAAATTTGCTCTTCTCCTTTTCTCTAGAGACAAAGAAAAGTATTTAGGGTTTGTAAATTCTCAAGCTGAACAATGTAGCTGAATATTTGAAGCATGATATGGGCAGGGGGTGGCTGAGAGCAACATAAAGCAATGACTAAGCTTTCCCTGGGTTTGGTTGGTTGGTCGGTTACTTGAACAGGGCTTTTTTGGTGGGTTTTCTCCACCTCACTGAGAATTATCACCACTAGTTGCTTGTTCATTCTTATTCTTGAAACCAACCATAAACCTTACAAGGGCAAGAAGTGTGATGAGTGCTTGTGAGGCCAGAACCAGTTTTTATTATTATCACTTGTGTTAACTTCATGCAGAAGGAACCACACATGCTAAAATACAATACTACTATGAGCAAATTCCTTCTGTAGTTTCAAACAATAACTTGGAGCTTCACATCAAAATTCATTTAAATACTCACTTGTTTGTGCTTCATGCCAGGAATACCTCCATATCTTTTCTGCACCCTGCATGGGTAACCCACCTGAACTTTCTACTATAAAGTTTGTAATAGACTGCTTACCTGCTTTGTATTCTGCCCTTTTCTGATATTAGTGAATATTAAATTATAAAATATTTTATTCTATTCTAATATTTTATTCTATTCTAATTATATTAGAATTATAGAATGCTTCTATTCTTTCTTTCCCATTTCAATGTGCCCTTTACCACAGAACATGCATGTCTTCCCACTCCACTATTTTTGAAAATATTTCCTGTTACTCCTGCTTGCTTCTCACTGGTGGTGAAGAGGAGCATAGAACTAGGCATCTGTATTACCCAAACCACTCTCAGCCCAGACAAATTAACATTTTTAAGAAAGGACACAAACAGATTAGGCTCTGAAAAATGTTTTCTATCTGTTTTCCTCCCCAGCAGCTGGAAGAGTAAAGTAAAATCACAACACTTACGAAGACAACATTAACTTTTGTGTAAAAACAAATAATTAGTTGCAAATCTACTATCGGGCTTTTGAAAGTAGATCTATATGTCATTTATATTTTGAGTACTAAATGAGCCTTGTTGGAGCTCATCCAATGAACCTAAAAACCTCTTCAATATGCAGTTACCCAAATAAATATGATTTGCACCAGCCATGACATTCTTTCGGTTTCACTGTTACATCTTTGAATACAAAACCTTCCCTTACAAAGAGAAACTAAGAATAAGGCCTATGTTATTCCCACTGAATAGAGGAATTCAACTGGTTCATGCTGGGGATTTTGTTTGGGTTTGTTTTGTTTTGTTTTAAAGCAAATTTATTTGTGCTCCTCTATTTTGTAAAAGACTTTCAGTTAAATTTCCTGGATCAGTTAGACAATTCAACTATGCTGAATACATTTCCCAACCATCCAGAGGATATTGAGAAAAATATTAAACTGCTGTACTTAATTGTTTGCCATTGGGCTTTTCTTGACAGAGACTCTTGGATATTTGCCATATCTATTTTCACGTCTATTTGATGTCACCAAAGTTTTCTGAATCTTCAAAGGATTATATAGAAGGTTTTTTAAAGGAAGCTTTGAAAAAATTAATACACAGGGTATATTTCAGAGTAGGGCTACTCAATAATGAAAACAGGAGCTGTGTGGCTTTGTATATTGACAATTATTTGCTTAGATTATTACTTCTACAAAAAATTTCAAAATGTTTGCTGTTATTCACTTCATAGTAAAGTGTTCCAGTATGCTAAGGCAATTTTTGTTGAGCAGAGATTCTCAAAATAAAGTGTATCATTCTTTTGTTTCAATGGTTTCATATTAGTGTTCTGAGTCCAAGAAAACTTACTTGAAGTCTTAAGTGACAAATTTTATTTAAATTGGTAAATTATGAAGTTAATTAAGGCACAATTTAATAGTGGCCTTCAGCTACTGTTTGTCTTTCCATTTCTCTAAATGAAAATCTAGATTTCAGATTAACTAAGTTTGAGAGCCATTTCCAGTTAGGGGTTTGGATTTGATTTTTTCATTTACTGTAGTAGCCTGTTAGAAATTAAACTTTTTAAAATACAGATGAGAGGTTATTTGCCTGATTTTCAAAATGGTTCTGGCTATCAGTAGCTTTGGTATAGACTTGGAATTTCTCTGAGTTAATACAATAGACTATTAAAGATTTACATCTATGTAATAACTTACGGGATTCTGTCATATTGTTATCAGATATATAGTCTGATAAACTTGCTAACATGCAATTTAGATAAAAGTAGAGGAGACCATAAGAAATACTAGTGAGATCTACTAAGAGAAGAGATGAGCAGAACAATGTTGGTAAAATTTCATGATGTTACATTCAAAATAATCAGTTGAAGAAATTATATGAGTAATTTATACTCCTTTTGGGTTCCAAACCAATATAAGGGGGAGGAAAAAACCCTCAATTTGATAGCCAGTAGCAAATGTTTTAAAAAAACCATTCTGTTTATTACATATTCAACATTGAGAATAAGGTAATTTTTTTCCTAGAACTCTAATATGATGTCAGTGAAACAAAACAATAATACATCTTCTGTTGTAATACTGCATTAGGTCTTTCACCTTATCTCAAAAAAATGGAGTTCAGGAGGAAATTAGGATCAATGAAAAGTACTCTAGGAATAGGATTAAATACCAAGGAAAAGGAATAAAATACATGGAGGAAGTCATATTTAATAAAATACAAAATTTCGCTGTTTCAGAGAAGATAAAGCAAAATCCTCTATAAAATTTAGGGCACAGTTCAAGAATTTAAACACAAAAACTTTCGAATTAAAAATTATGTTTTTTTCTCAAAAATATAACAAAATATAGCAATTCTGGCTTCACTTTTGCCTCAGAAGTTTCAATGGCAAGAATTTTAGCAGTCTTCAGAAGAACTGATACCTATAGGTAAGAACAGCCAGTGATAGTACAGATACAGTATTATAAAGATTGTTAGTCTGATACAACAAAGCCTTGCTCTGTTGCCAGCCTAAAGACAATCCTTAGTTTTTCCCAAGTGTTTCCTTCTAATGTTGTTTTATTTTAGACCTACCAAGCATTTTTATTTCTATAGAGTTGAAGTACCTACTTTCCCCCAAACAGCAACCATGTAGAATGAGTAGTACCAATATTTGCACTTACAGTAAAAATTCAGGGCTGTTAGCATTGAGCCATTTGGCTGACAGTGCCTACTTTGTGTAGCATATGTGATTTGTCAGTCATCCATGAAATACACATCACTGAGATTCTGATCTCCATTTATTGTTCAGTCTTCTGAGAAAATACTGGTCTGCTGATCCAGATTTCTCAACATTTTGTATTCTTGTATAGCATCTACTTGGTGCCTTGAAAGGATTATTTTATTTTTTCAGTTTGCCCAGCTGTGGTGAGACACATAGGTGTGGTGTACTAATTGAGATACAAATTGTGTAAAATAACTGCTGATACAAAATAATTGAACCAAGCTCTTGATTTTACAGGTTGTAGAGTACTAGAGTCAAGAAGCGTGATCAGACCACAAATGATCTCTGCATATTCATGACGCTGGTTGTGTATATTGTTTGCTTCCTTGTTTTTAACCTAATATTAATGTAAGATGAAGCATGGCACACGTGACTCTCTTTTCACAGGTGAAGCCCTACCACAAGATTAAAAGATTGTGATCATTCTAGATGGACTAATCAGTAGTTTTCTCATGAAGAGTGGAGCAGCTTTTTTAACGGAGATTAAGAAGAACCCTCTCTTGAGGATATTTTCCGAGGTGGCCAGCTCAGTCTATTCTGAGGTACAAAATACTGATTTCCCTGGAAGAATTTGAAATGAAGTGGGATCCCCTGCCCATCAGAGTAAACTAGAACTGCACAAGCCCCTCTTTGGTTAGGACCTAGTTTGGTAAGCATGCTCAGAAAATGATCCAAGAATAGGGTATACAAGCAAGACAAGTAGAGGTTTGAGGATCATGAGGAACAGACAGTGTTGGGCAAATTAAGAAGTTTTTTAGACACTCAGAAACTTACTGTTGGAGAGTTAAGTATCTGTATTTTGAAGGGTAAAATAATGGAAATATTATTTTACAGTGTCATACACATTCTCACCTCATCACTGATGTGTGTTCTTGCAATAAGCTCTGGAGCACAAGCCTAGTGCTGATTTCTGCATGTGTGATTTTTTTTAAAATCTGACTTCCAAGACTGAATAAAAATGGAATTGAACTTGATCTTTCAGCATCAAGTTTGACTACTACTAATTGCCTCTTGGCAGGCTCTTATAAATAAAGCACCAAATAACACTAAAAGTCAATCAGCTAATATAAAGAAACACATCTTATAAAAACTAGATTGAGCAGTTGAAGAAATACACAGGTCTTTATTTTTAACATAGTTATAATAAAGCCATGTCTATTTAGTCCATGAATCAATTATTTTTTGTATATATGCTTGAAAGTGCTTTCCTCAGACCCTGCATAGCAGTTTCTGACAGTTTTAACAACATGCCAATATTGGTGCATCCCAGATTTCATATTAAATGCACCTCTGAATTGTGGTGCTCCCATATACTTGCAACCCTGATTTTTCAGTTGGAATTTTTCAGCAGCCAGCATCCTTACATTTTTCTCCTCCCCCAGGAGAGTGGTATGTATGCCTTTCATTTCATTCACTGATGGATAATTCTAATAGTGTAGGACTCTGTAAGAGGACAGGTCATGGCATATTTGCAGACAAAATTTCAAATTCCAGTACGCAGAAGGTAAGGTGTTCTTGCTGCTGTATTCCTCAGTTTTTAATTTTACCCCTACTAGTAATCTGAAGAGTGCTACTGCCCACTGTTTCTGGCCAGTTGCTCATGCCAGTGGCCATATCTGTATTGCTGAGCTCTTCCAACCTCCAAAACTGGCCAGCTGCATCTGCATGTCAGCTGGGCCTGAGCTACCCCCTGAGCCATGCCAAGGGTGGCTTGGGAGAATGCTGCTTGTCCTGGACCCAGTGCAGGGACTCTGCTGTCAACAATATAATAGTGTAAGCTGTGGACTTTGAGTCTGCAGCTCTGTGTCCTGGCACCTTTTGGTTTGCTAGCATCAATGCAGCTTTTGCGACAAACAAAATTGAAACTGCCCTTGTGCTTTACTTCTGAAACTGAGATAACTTTGTAGTAAGGTATAGTATGTAAAAATGGAATGCATTCCTCAACAACGTCCCTTGCTAGAAAGTTCTAGAGGCAAAGATAAATTCTAGCTAGTTTGTAACAAACCCTATGACAGCTCAGTTTACTTTTGCTCAGCCTCCAAATTACTTGAATCTTTATTCTGTCCACTAAATAATGAGAAAATGCTGAAATGCTTAAAATGGTCATAAAAGCTTTTCGGGGCCACACCAAAGATCCTTAAAGGAAGAGTTGATGTGGAAAACAAACCAGAAAATACAGTCTCAAGCTGATGAGAAGCTGAAAGAAAACAATGTAACATTACAAAGAGGTAAATGAATTAAGATCTGTCAGAGAGATTCAGTATGTCTCAATTATTGCTACAGTGTTCTGTCCTGATAACTTCCTAAAATTTGTGGTAGTCAACTGCTGGCTGCAGCTGCTCCCAACAAATCTATTTAAAGGTGCTTGAGAGATGTCACAAGGGACATCTTACATCTGAGAGTCATAGAATATCTTGAGTTGGAAGGGACCCACAAGGTTCATTAAAATCCAACTCCGAGCCCTGTGTAGGTCAGCCTCAAATATCACATCATGTGCCCAAGAGCATTGTCCAAACATTCATTGAACTGTCAGGCTTGCTGCTGTGACCACTTTCCTGGTCATTCCAATGCCCATTCCAATGCCCAACCACCTCTGGGTAAAAAACTTTTTCCTATAATCCAACCTAAAGCTTCCCTGACACAACTTCAGGCCATTCCCTTGGTTCTGTCACTGTCACTAGAGAGAAGAGCTCAGTGCCTGCCCCTCCTCTTCCCCTCATGAGGAAGCTGTAACTGCAGTGAGGTCTCCCCTCAGCCTCCTCCAGGCTGAACAGACCAAGTGCCCTCAGCTGCTCCTCATGCAGCTTCCCCTCAAGGCCCTTCACCGTCTTTGTGCTCTCCTTTGGACACTCTCTAATGGTTTAATGTCTTTCTTACACTGTGGCACCCAAAACTGCCCCCAGCACTGGAGGTGAGGCTGCCCCAGAGCGGAGCAGAGCAGGACAATCCCCTCCCTTGCCCGGCTGGCCTTGCTGGGCCTGATGTCCCCAGGACAGGGTTGGCCCTGCTGGCTCCAGGGCACTGCTGGCTCATATTCAATGTGCCATTGACCAGGAACCCCAGGTCCCTTTCCCAGGTGCTGCTTTCCAGCATCTCATTCCCAGTCTGTCCATATATCCAAGGTTGCCCCATCCCAGGTACAGATCCAGCACTTGCCTTTGTAAAACTTCATACAGTTGGGTGATTTCCCAGTCCTCCAATTTGTCAATGACTTTGTCAGACCTTACTGGGAACAAGAAGACTAGTGCAAAGAAAGCACTGCAAAGAATCCTCAGTGTTTGGCCATATACCTTCTTACCACTAGCCTGTTATCTGGTAAAAATATGACTATGGGGGGGAAGGTAGAACACCTTTTTGAAAGAGGTAATATATAACTGAGTCCTTTATTCATGGTCCAACAATAATATAATCTGTTGAACATGCCAGATGCACTGTTGTTAAGAGCTATATGATACCAAATGCTTTGTCTATTTGCTTCATGAATAAAGGGATAGCCAATATTTTCCATACTTGGTATAAAATAAGTCTATTGTTATAAGTGTTGAACTAAATTGGTCATTGAATTTTTTAAGAATGCAATACTGGTGCTTCTGGCTTCTTTCTGTATATTACCTAATGCATTGTAGGATCTAGAACCTAAAACACCACCCCACCATGAAAGGATGAATCCAGTGTTAATGCTGAAGCATTCATCAGATGAGGAGCATTATTATTGTTTTCACCTAAAGGAGACAGCATTTAAAAAATAAGTTAGGACACCCCTGTGATCATTCAAGTGTGAATGGGACAGTGGCTCAAAAGAGCCAAAGACAAGTGCTCCAACATCAGTTGCTTACAATCCATGTGGCAGTAATACACCTTGCAGTTTCATCACTGAGGGTGACATCTATTCGGAAATACAGTTTTATTTTTTGCTGGTTTTTTGGGATGTATTCACAATTATATTCAACTGCTACTGTAATTGGCACTTAAAACTCAGTATTTAAAACCTGTTTCATACACTTCCCATAGTCCTAACAGCATGTGTAATAGCAGAGCACTAGTCATCTCTTGCCTTTAATTCTGGTTAACACTATCCACATTCACTATTTTTGAATAACTATTTCAGAGTCAACTTTCTGATTCATCATAGTCATACAGGACAACCAGCTGCCAAAAATGTAATGACCAAGTCTATCCTTATACAACTGTTTGGAAGCGTGCCTTTTCCGTGCCATTCCGCATTGGAATAACCTGCACCAGTCACATTGGTGAACTGCCATGGCACACACCTTGTGAATCCAAGGCTCCTACCTCCCCTCTTGGCTGCTGAGGCCAAGCAACCCTCATCATGTGTACAGCCACTATAAAGAAGTCTCAAAACAGCAGTAGAGGTGCTATGCTCACCTGGCCTTCCCCTGGCTCTCTCCCTTCCGTCTCACCTCAAAGTCTGGTATCTGTTGTCACTGAGGCACATAGCAGACTCCCCAGTAGCCTCTTGATGCTCAGATTAACCATATATTTAAACCTTTACTTACCTAGTTCCCTTGGGGGTAAAGAAGGGAAAGCTTCCTAAAAGACTCCAGAAGTTCATCAACACAATCAATAGTTATCTTGCAGGTGGAGATTTGGCACCAATACACAACAGATACTTAAATGCAAAAATGCCTTTAAGGAAGTAGGAAGAAAAACCTCCTACAATTACAAGCTTTACCAGGAATGTATCCCAGAGGGAACAAAACAAAAACACTGTGCCCTCAGTAACTGGATTGTTGATAAAGGACCTGAGGGGAAAAAATAAATCTAGTGACATTCAAGGCTTGCTTGCACATGCAAAAAATTTTGCTGTTTCTCCCTTTCTCCTATTCCTAGAAAAACATTTCTTGTAGTTGCAAGATATCTTCTTCCACACCCACCCACCCAGATTACAGGATCAGACTACTTCCCCCTCCTGCACTTCCCAGCTCTGCCCCCTGCCCCCCACCCACCAAGACTGTCTTGCACAAAGCATTGCTGCTGTGCAGTCACTGCAGAGAATTCGCACACTGCTCCTGCACTCAACCACCAGGGAACTTTCTTGCAACCTCATTCTGGGCTGACCAATATTCCAGTACTCGTAATTCCAGTGCAGGAGCAGTACTCCTCCCTCTTGCAAATAATGTGCAGCAATCTATAAGATGACTATGGACAGAATCACAAAAATTCTCCACTATTGCTACTCCTTTCCTACTCAGTTATTCTATGTGCACCTGACATCCACCACGTGCTTCATCTCCAATAGTTATAAACCCCTTTGTGTTAAGAGTTCACATCTTCCAACCTCTTACAGAATATGCCTGACATATACATATATATATGACATCATAAACTAGGAAGGGTTTGGCTTGGTTTTTAGAAATTAGATTTAATATTATTATTATTTGTGTTCTAAAGAAAGCTTAGAATGGCCTTCCAGCTTTGTCTCACAATGAGGCAAAAGTTCTTGTTCTACAACCTTTATTTTTCAAGGAACTACAGTAGTATTTTATAGCCATTTTAGAAATAGACTGAGGACTTTGACAAGATCACTCTTTCCAGTCACTGCATTGTCATCTTAAATTATATTGCTCTCCATTAAATTGTTCATTATTGGAAGATTCCTATCAAACAGCTTAGTACCTGAAATTGTCCAGTATAAATTCAGTTTTTATGGGCTTCAAGTCTGAAATTTATTTCTGAATGAGAATGGAAACAGTGATAGAACAATTCCTACAAGTTATACTACTGTAACATAAATGCAGTACTAAGCACAATGGCCTCACACAATCAGGTTTTTTGAGCATGAATTTGAATTACTCACTTTATCCTCATCTTAGCAGGTATGCAAATATGATTTTCCACTCATATTATGATTAGTATCAATAGACACAGTTAAAATCTAGTGTTAGTTAAGTCACTTTTCACCAGAAATAATTTATATCCACTTTGAAGATGCTTGTGAGGGTAGTTTGCTGTAATAGTCAAACACCTGTTTGTCCCTGTCATCACAAAGGGCATAATGCATCAAAACAGTTTATTTCTTATACTGTCCATTTTCTATGGGAAAACCATTAACTATTTAATTCTGATCTATAATAAATGCAGAACTGGACATTCTACAAAGCAGTTGCTGGCAATTTGGCAAGCCAATTTGGCTATACTAGGCAAGTAATAGCTTTATGGTAAGTTCAGTTTTAAAATAAAGCAAAAAATTGTGTATATTAAAGAGAACAGGAGTAGAGAATTCTTGTTTCACCAAAAATAATGGCACTGAACATTCTAACGGCTCTCCTGACCACTATATATGCAGCAATTTAACTAACAGTGAAAGTATTCTTCATGTTTTCCTACTAATAAAAAAAGATAAACCTTGAGCCAGGAGGGTGAGAGTTCTTGCTATACTGCAGTTGTTTATAGACAGTATTTTTAGTGCTTTAATTCACATACAGAAGTTTACTGTCTTATTTAATATAAATGGACATTGTGAGCTAAATTATTACTTTTTCCAGTTCCACTAGAAATTTAACTTGCATGTTATTTATTCGAATAAGTGATCCTTATTTTCTTGCTAGCCCTTTCCTCTTTCCCTGTTTTTTCTTTTTGCAGTTAGAAACAGGCCAAATAACTCTCAAACTTTTAAGGGTTGAACAAGATGTAACAAAACAACTTAATTTTCACTGCTGTTTAGCACAAGGGTTAATTTTCCATTAGGATTGCTGTCAATTGGTTGCATCTTATCTGCAGTTCAGAAAAAGCTGCCTTTGCCATTGAACAGACAAAATACCAAGTGTAACCTTGTGCTGACATATGCAATTAGCCCAAGGTCAGTCAATGATAGGGAAATAGTGGAAAATGACAACCAGGGGGAATTATATGAAGGCTGAGGGAAGGGGAATCTTTAACTACTCATGAGTAACTTTTTTTTTGATTATTCATGATGTTTTGTTTCTGATACATTTGCGTCCTTTAAACTGAAACTATCTATCCTTCTCTCCTGGTTTAGAAATGGTCCTCCCCAATTCAGTGCGCCCACTGAGACTCTCCCAAGCCAGATGTCACTTGCTTACCCTCCTCAGTTCCCTTCGTCCTTCCCACACCAGGGATGGAAGTGAAAATTGGGAGGCACAAAAGATGAACATCATAGGTTGAGATAAGAACAATTTACTGGAAACAGTAACGAGATAAAAATGAGCAGTAACAGCAACAATACTAATGACAAAAGTGTACCCAGAGTGGGCGATTTACACACAAAATGCTCACCAAGCCCGAGATAACTACACAGTGAGGATGAACCCTAAGTCCACCACTGGAAAGGGACATGCCTCTCCTTGGAGGAGAGAGAGTTCCTTCTGCCCAACCCTGGGATCCAGGCCATGAGATGAGATGGTATTGAATAACATTTGGGTCTTGGACACACCCACACAGCTCCAGGCTCTGCCCCGTCACAGATACTGCAAAACATTAACCCTGTCCTTGGCTGAAACTTGAACACCTTCACTTTTTCTTTTTTTTAATGTACCTTGAATTACCCATCTGTTACATCCCACAAAGGACTAATACTGTCTTCAGGGATCCCTCCAAACCTTGTGTTCAAGTGTGAAGCAGTCAGTCATTAAATACTGATGATACAAGTTTCCTTATGGCAGAGATGTGACACCTGGCACTCCCAACTGCCACTTCAAAACTAAAATACTTACATACTTCCTGAAGGTGCTCTGCAGATCACCACCTGCCCACGAAGACTCTTGCTACATATGTCTGAATGTGTGACCATTCTAATTTTAAAAACATGTTCTAGAACTTGATACAGTGCCTTGAAAATTTCTCTGAGAATTTGACACGTAGAGAAAAAATATAGGTAAGCATGACATTTACAAAGCACTTTTTAAAAATCAGAAATGTTAAGTGAATCAGCAGGCAAGTGTGTTTCACTGCACTTTAGCCAAGTGGATCTTTTGTTAAACGCTTCCAATGGAATTCTGGCACTGAGCTGAATCTCCTAATCCGGTTGAGACAACAGAAGAATTTTGTGCCAAAATTACTAGGTCAAGATATTGTGCAATTAGTTTAAGGACCCAACTGTTGCCCACCTTTTAGCCATTTATTAAAAGAGCTCTCCTTAAATAAGCCTGTCCAGAGAAGTGTTTTCTGATGTTCACGCCTAAGTTAAAATCTAAGTTTAAAGGGTCATTTCAAGAGCTTCAAGTGTCTAGATAGGATTTAAGCAACTAATCTCTTGGTGATCCACACAAAATGATCAGAGTATATATACACACACACAGAGGAACAAATTGAAAAAATGCTTACAAATAGCACTTTGATAATTCTGTGAAAGAGTTCAGACGGTTCAACTTCCCATGACCATAGTTTCTAATAGACTTTCAACAGGGTCCATCAGAAAGCAAATCAGAAGTAGTGTGAAGAATTCCAAACATATATCACTGGGTAACATTAAGGACTTCCCTTCTCATTGTCTGCAGTTTCTGTTATAGCTCTCTGCCTTCCATCATCAAAAGCAGAGCATTGGTTTAAATTTTCTAACAAAACTAAGTTCATGTTGCAGAGAACAGCCTCCTCTTCTGTGGGTGTAGCAAGCCTATCAAAAAAAGTCTAAGTGACATTTATATCAATGCAGGTCTTAACTCCTAGCTAGCAGAGAGAGTTTTGGCAATCAAGCTTCAATTTTTGAGTGTAGATATGCTTGGCTTCTTTTTGATTTTAATTAAAAAAGGCAACTAGAGACTTTTTCCCAAAGAAGGTCAGGCAACAGTCATTTATTTATTGACTTAAACAAGCAAAAGGTATCCTCAGACATAATGGCTACCACTTGAGCAATACAAATCAATGCTATTGAAGAACAGGGAACATCTTTTCCTTCACCCCTCCCATCCCAGAAGTAACAACAGAAACACCAGGACCCCTAGAGAAAAGAGAAGGAGAAAAATCATAAAAGGTACTTAGAATGAGCTGTAGAGTTGAAACGTCGACACTAAAATATCATTAGCTAATCTACCACATCACCACAATCACCTCAAAAACCAACATTCATTGTTCCACTTCCACCAGGTACCAAATATATAGCACTGTTTAACAGCGATTTCAATGTATTAACAACTGTCCGCAGCTGAAGCAGAACAGTAATTACTATTTATATTAAATTTGAGGCTACAGATAGAAAGAAAGGCTTCCATAGATTACAATGCACATTAGTGAAAAGAGTGTGGAGAAACAAAGCTACTTCTAAATTACTGTATATATCTATCAATCAAGCAATTTGCTCTGTACCGATAGCTCATTGACGACACAATATCCTGTCAGAGTATGGCAACTCTACTCACCCTGTGACAGTGTATCTGATGAGTGTATCTACGAAGAATTTATCTGTAAATCCCTTAAATTGTAGGCCCTGAAAATCCCAGTATGCTGCTCCTATGTGGGTGGTTTTTAATCAGACATCAGCAAAAAAAAGTAAACACCGCATGCAAAACAACTGTTACTAAATCATTTAGTCTTCCTTGTAACAGTCAAAGATGTGAGTAAGGCATTCCTCAGATTTAGAGAAAACATTAGGAGTCTTTAGTTTTGCAGGCAAGGAGACCTTTTATTTTAATCCATTAAAAGAACCCAAAATTGTCAGCAGGTGGCCACATCTATCCATGTTTCATTAAAATCACATAAAACCTAAGTACAAAAGCACCACTGATTATTGCTCTAGAAAAACTGCATGAAAAATTCAAATACACACAGTAAAAACATCACCATATGCACAAGACATAATTCTTTAAAGCAAGTGTATGGAATGCTGATCCAATTTTACACATACCTTGCAATATTAAGTTGATATTTATATAACTTGGCAACAATGGGAATTTCTAAAAGCACTGTTATGAGAAGGGAAATGTTCATATACAGTTTAATATGTCAACTATCATAGTCCTAAAAAAATTAGCATTTACAAAATACTTGATAAAAATATCTTTTAAAAGTTGTCCAAGAGGTACATAAAATCAACTCAAAATTTTCATGGTATTTCATTCATTCTTGTCACCTACAGATTCAGTTTTCTGAGCCTGTGGAGAAGAAAGAAAGAAATTAAATTACTTAGTGAAATGCTATTAGGTACGTAAATTCCCAAGCTATCCTTATTCCTTTGATTTCTTACTTGCAACAGCTCCAAACCTGTGTCCATAGTACATCTACGCAACAGGAACAGGCACAGTCACACACTTTTCTCAACTCATCGGTCCCAGCTTTTCAAAAGCAATACAAGCCTTACCTGCCAGCTTCCATGTTCACACTGAAAAGCACCACACTACCACCTGTTTCTATTCACTGCACACATGCTGAATGCTCTACCGCACCCTTAACTTTCACTGTTTCAATCTGCCCTTTTACTGACAGTGTGCTGGGTGGGGCACCTCTGGATGTTGAAACACTAACAGTTGAGCGAGATGCGAATCTGCAATAACATTATGGGCAATAAAAAGAAACATTATGAACATGCTAACAATGTCTGAAAGGCTGAATAATTAAGAAACACTGATTCAATCAGCAGGAGGTATGTGTGGAAAGTACCTCTTCAGCTTTATTTTCACCATTTTCAGATGGTGTAGTACCTTCCTTTGCAGCTTCTTGCTTTTCATCCTTCTTCCCTTTAGCACCTTTGCTGGCCTTTGTTCCAGGTTCCTTCTGACAGAAGATTAAAAACATGGCCATAGACGTTGTATGAGTAGCCAGAAGCCTGCATCTTTATCAAAACAACTTTCATATGAACTAAACAGCAAGTCTTGGCAAGCTTCACGTACTGGACTGAAACAGAAAACCATCTAAAGGCTACCTGGAAACTGTAAACTCACATAACTTACACAGAGACTCAACATTTCTAGAAAATGGTGGTGTTTGCTTCTTCAGTTTTTCTGCTCATTTTTTTCAGGGATACAAAACCACATCAGACTACTTTGGTAGAGCTGTCCAATGAGGTATATATAGGATATCTATGTGAACAAATCCAATTACAGTACATTGAAAGCTTATTCAGCCAAGCACAAACACCACACTTTTTCTGTAACTACAGCACTACATTTTCAATTAACATAAAATATTAAATTCGATTTTAAAAATTAAGCTTCTTTGCTGACTGTCCTTTTGTTACTTTGATAACATCTGTGGTGGTCATTCTATATCAATGAACAAACCAGCCAACACACTAGGGAAGCAAACTGATAAAAGTCCATCTGCAGCAACACAGAGCAGAGAATAGTTCCTTCTGATAAATTCTAACAGCCACAGTTTTATTTTGAGATTTGCTCTTAATTCCTATGTTGAAGTCTACTATTTTTTAATAAATCCTTCTCTGTGTACTTATTTATGTTTGTGATCTAGAGGTTAGCAAAGACATAGGTTAGGTAAAGTACAATGAGAAAAAAAATTGTAATGGTATTGCATTTACTATTTTACATCGGTATTTCAAGTAGTTCTGATAAACACTGGATATCTTTCACACAATCATTTGCTGCAAATTCTCAATGCAAAATGGCAATGATAGCTGCAAAGAAGCAATATGAAGGTCTGCCTTCCTTCATTCACTACATCTCCATACAGGAGTGGGACAGTGAGGAGAGAGCAGCAGTAATTCCAAGTTCCAGGGCAGCCTGAATTACTCCTTCCACCCCTCAGCTTCAATGTTACATAGGAGCTTAATTCGGAAGCTTACAGGTGGTATGAGCATAATTATAACTCTTCACCTACAAAAGAACAAACTAAGGAGTTGACTTCGTAAATCCATAACATGCAAGCTTTTAACAATAAAAATTAACTCCAATCTGTACCATCTTTCATTGTTTACTAGCAAGTTCAGAGTACACACTTGCTGTTTCCTGTTGAGGAGAGCAAGATTAATATATTCCTTACAAATGTGATCCAGTTAAGGGTTTGGAATAAAAAGATTACTGTATTAAAATGTTACTTACAGTAATATGATGAAGGATTTGAGTCACCCAAAATAAGCTTCAAATGTCTTTCATGCAACTTAGACTGGGTCTGTGACACCAAGCTCATCCCACAGGTAGGTTAAGCTACAGAAGCTACCACATTCCCTTCTTTATTAATACTCTTTTTAAGAGAGGAGCAGGAGGGACTCAGCAAGACTATTAGTAATTTTATATGATAAATCACACAGTGTTTAAAGTCAGAGTTTTACTTTCACATGTGGACTTGGTATCCTGGCACTTGCTCAACTGAGATGATAATAAAAGGACTTGAAAAATGGAAGTGTGAGGAGTGCTACACTCAGTGTCCAGCATGGGGGCTTTTTTTCCCAATAAAGCAATTGCTCTTATTCAACATTTCCCTTAGGCACAAATAAATCTACAGTTTCTGAAGTACATGATTTATATGCAAAAATCCTGAAAAGGTATTTCAAACACTAATAAGATTTTAATTTGACTGTAACTGGCCCAGAAAACCCAAACCATTCTATTTAAATATATTTAATTTCACCTTTAATTATAATTGTGCATTCTCAGCAACAGCCGGGCTTCAAGAACAGATAAGAGTTTCTCAGTACAAAATGAAGTACTGCACCTCTAGACAAGGAAACAGAATGATACAGTGTAATCTCAAATGCTTTTGTAGAAATTGCTAGGTCTCAGAGTTTACTCAACCAAGCCTGTACTTTTCAGGAAAGGTGTAGTAAAGGTAAAAATTCTTCTTAAACTAGCAATTCACTACAAACTAACATGGTCTGCATATCAAACAGGCAAGACATTTTCTTTGGGCCAGTAATGAGGCCAGGAAGGGGTGGAACAGAAAGAAAAGAATGATCTAATTTGTGTTTTTTTTCCAGGGAGGGGGGCAGGGAGCTGCAGAGGGCAGGGAAGACCATGCCTCAAAAAAAAAATGCTGTGAACTGAAAACTTTGCAACATAAAGGAGTATGCTTGCTTACTATTGGCTAAAATGATGGTAACTAAAAAGAAGGAGTATTTACCTTTGTTGTTTTCCTTGGTTTGGGTTCAGGTTTTGGTGGAGCAGGTTTCTATAAAACATTTTTAGTTGCACAACATGTTAGACACAGCACCAGAAGCCAGCCTGCTCCACACCCTGCTTCCCCCCACCCCACACCTTCCCTTACTTCCTGCTCAATAGTAGGCATCTAGAAGGAGTCTGAAAAACCTTACTGCACAAATGCACCTCACCTCTGTACACACCTGTTTGCATTAGTTCACTCATCTAGAAGTGAAAGTAATTTGGGGGGCATTCTATGAGTAAAACACAGAGATACTACTATTTGTAACTATTAAGAAAAACCCCATCAGCTATATGCTAACACAGAAGAGGAACTAAAACCAAGTACTAACAGTGGCATCAAATGAAGTTTTTGAAACATAGCTCCTTCTTTCCAGAGAAGTAGCTGCCTTTCCACAATTAACATCAGCCTGCAAAATGAAACAAAGTCAATACTGCACCTAACACACAGTTTTGCACTGAAGTGGGGAAATATATCTTTTGCAACCTGAAAACCAAAGATAACTTCATTGCTAGAGTTCTTAAATACCCCTCGGCAAGAATAAAAATTGAATCAAGCAAAATGTGAAAAACTTGTTTGGTCTGAGAAACCATATGTGCTTAGAAAAGAATATACCAGGAGGCACTATACATACTTACAGCTGACAGTCTTGCTGATCGTCTTGTGGGCTACAGGGAGAAAAAAAAAATAAAAATAAAAGAACGTTTTTATAGGCTTACAGAAAAAAGTATCCAAAACAACATAGTATCAGTATTTTCATAGAACAGCATAAAATATGCATCTACCAAAATATGTGTCTACTGCCAAACACAATTCACATCTTCCTCACCTTGGACACTCAAAATTTTAAAGGGACAGTGTGATGTGAAAGTTAGAAATAAAGTTGTTCAGGAATTATACCATCTAAACTGATGCCTTCTTGGGACTACCTAAAAACAGAGGTCAGACAAAACTAAGGGAACAAAAAGCGGTTATAATTATTGAAGGCCTTCAGGGATATTTTGGGCAGACAAAGCCCCCCCAGCGGCTACAGCTAAAATGGTCCACAGGTCAGAGGTTTTCATACTTTTATAAGCCTGGTCCATTTGCATATTGAGATTTAACCTTGCAATTACAGATTCAGGTGATGAAGTAATTTACCCCAATTTGGTCCTTCCCAACTCACTTTTGTTTACATTTCTTGGAGCCTGAGACAGTGAGGTGTCCTTGATTTCCAGGCCTAGAGAGGAATTGTTTTGTCTGACCAAAATGGGAAAGCAGTAGCTTTCCCATATTATTAGATATGGAGTTTAGAGTTATACTCCATATAAAGAATTGCAAGATTACAAATACATGAAAAATATAAAAGCTAAAATCCTAAGGCATCAAAATTTCCACACAGTTACATACCACACACACTCCCCCTTTTTACAAATACTTTGAGTCCCTTCCTGCTCTATGAAAGGTTCACAAATCCAATAAGCTTGACTACCTGCGCAAAGGACTGAACCTTTTTTAAACACACTTAGAATGATGTTTTAGAATCTAGCAGATGTTACATGTAGTAGTGGGCACAAATACCAACTGATTAACAGCTGAATTAAGTTAACATCCTTCTCTAGAGGATATCAGTGCACTAAAACTTCAAAATATGAAACTAAGTCCTTCCACTTCCTCAGTTCTCCATACACTTGCTCTGAGAGTCCAGGTGCACAAAGACAGCTGCAGGATGAGAGACAGAAATTATTTCTTCTATTTAAACTCAAATCTCAAAAGGAAAGACTCAAACCAGATATTCTGCTTCTCTCCAGCTTTCTTTATCACTTCAACACACTTTCCCTATTAAATTTTATTTCATCCTGCTCTTTGTCATAAATTTATTACTGAAGTCTTAAAAATACTTGTTAGCTTGTTAGTTCATTCACAATATTTTTGTGTTAATTAAAACAGAATATACAGCATGTTAATAAACTGAGCTAAAATCTGGTTTATGTCATAACACTAGAATTACACCTGTGGCCAAAACAAAAGGAGAACTAAACTGCAACAAATATACAACAGAACTCAGCTTAAAAAGAGAATCAAAAATTCTTCTAATTACATATTAAGTTGAGCTGAAAAAAATATGGCTCTGCACATCCTGCAACAGGAAAAAGCTCTTGTTAATATCTGAAGAATGCTGTAATTTGTGTTCATTGGAGCCATTCAAGAATTCTTAGTGGAAAGCAGTAGCAAATAGTTCAAATCTGCATCATGCAAAATAGAAATAAAAAAAAATACCTAAAGATATTTTCAGCTATGAAATATTTATGCATCACTAACAGAAAAAAGGTAAACCTCTCTTTTCTTGGCAATTTATCGTATCAACAGCTTAAGAAGCAGCCTAGAATTATTTTACAACACGATAAACTAAGCATTTCATTTGGTCAGGTAATCACAGAACCTCTAACTCAAGGTATTATTTTCTACAAATCTGCTTTCTTAACCAATTATTTCTATCCCTTTAACATTTAGGAACTGAAATATTTTGCCAGCATCTACTTTTTAAAGGATAATATGTTGATTTAGATAAGTTATAATTCTCTCCCCTACCTCCTGTTCCATAATTTGTTTGCCATAAGAAAGTCAGCATAAACCATAAGTTCTTCAAAAATGCTTGACAGCTAAGTAATTTTAATTCTCATTTGGAGTTTGTATTTTTGCGTTATCTGATTATAAGGAGGGAACTAGAGCCAAGTCAGCAAAGGTTACATTTTCATGTGCTTTGGGAACCTTCGTCCCCTCCAAATAGCTGTATTAACCCAGAAATTAGCAGTTCACCCAAGAGTTTGCTTGACACTGGCCCAGCAGCAAACATCTATGGAGAGAGCCTATGAAAAGGAGCAGACAGAACAATTCTGTGCATTCTCCTACTGCACCAGCTTCTGGAAATCTGGAGTTGCCAGCTTTTCAACCTGGATGTCACATACATATCACATGTTTAAACAGTCTTCAAGGGTTATTTTCTAGACAAATATTTAATAACATAGTACTTATTTACACTTTCAGTTTCCATAACATCCTATGTCAATGAGTTCCATAATGGGATTATGCATCATGTGGAAAATAAAAAGCAAAACCTTTCCCCTCTGCTGTCTCTCTTTTTAACTTCTTGCCTCTTACTTTCATTAGATTCCTCTAGTTTACAGCTTTCATGAAGAGTAATTCCCTAACTGCCTTTCTTCATGTTACTAATTATTTTATCACAACTTCATTATATAAAAGATGAAGAACCCTAGAAAACCCGTGTTTGTTTTTTTTAGTTTGGGTTGCTTACCATTTTTTTAAAACTGCTCTTTTAAAACTGCTCTCTATTTGTCCCACTGTACTTGGTATCCTTTTAATTCTATCATGGTCTCTATCAGGAGAGTTTCATTTAGTACTCCCATATCTGAGAGCACAAATTACTCTTGTGATACACTTGTGTTGCTTACTCTGTCCTCTAGCATTTTTTCCTATGTTCTAGATACTTTCTGTTTAGAACTACTGACATTCCTAATAACTATTCACTGTGATTTTACAATCTCTCCCCTGATTAACAGCTTGGTGACCACCACTGGGTCTTCCTCTCCCCCTGTGCATTAATCTGCATTTCTCCATATTGAATTTCTTTTGGTATTTTATCACTTGGTTATTTATCAGTTATATAACAGCCTTCTCAGCCTCTCTTGCTTCTGACTACTCCGACAATTTTTGTAAACTTTAGCAAACTTTGTAATTTCTTTAGTACTTTCTGTCCTAGAGATCATTAACAAATATATTCATCAGTAAAAGCCCAAAAAAATTCCAGTACTCCACTGATAATCTCCTCCTTTAAGAAAACTAACTTCCGTTCCTACGTTCTCTTCTCATAACTTTATATGTTAGAAATTCTTAGAAAGATCTTCAATGCTTGGGGAACCTTATGAAAAACTGCTCTTTACATGCAAGTAAACTACAGCACATGCCAATAGTTTCCTTACTATTTTCTTGATGAAATATGCTCCAAGACTCACAAAGATTCCATTCTTCTCAAGGTCCTGATTTAAATTTAAATTTGTCTGCCACAAAAGAAGGCAATCTAAAACAAATTCTCACAATTCTCTACCTGTTTTTTAAATTCACATTAAGGGCTGTGAAAAACAAACTAGCAAACTTTATTGTAGATACCAAGATATCACCAGCTGTCTTCTTGCCTTCTGTAACAAAATGTACTGTGGCCTTTAAACAAATCCAGTCAAAGAAAACACACAAATGTGTCAGCTGCTCCAGTTTAGAGTCTGGTATCTTAATTCAAGACACCCTCCCATCAGTCACTTAAGCTAAGAATAGTTTTGAAGTAGACTGGCTGAGGTGTGTGCATTAACCCTCTTCTGCCAACCCACTAGAGACAGAGCAACAGTTCCAGGCAGTAACATACTACATTATTACCACAAGATCCATCACAGTTTGTCTATGAAAGCCCTAAAACTTTCTCAAATTTATTTGGTGTACTAGGAAGTCATACAAATCCTCAGTACACCAAGAAGAAATCAAGACAGATAGGGTACAAATGTGGTTTACTGTCTTGACTCCCACTGAAAACAGCTCATCAGAAATGCCAGAGAAATGCATAATCTTCTGATACACATGACTGCAAATCTCCAACTAAATAATTACATGCCAAAACAGATTAAATATATATATATACTTGCCTCTTGTTTAGTTACTTTTGCTGCATCCTTGCCTTCAGCACCCTCTGGAGACTGAAAGAAAATATTAAATCAGTGTTTTTATTACAAACTTAAATGCATGCAGACAACAGCAAAACAAAGATTATGGTGAAGACTGACTGCTCTTTCCTTTGCAACAACTTAAAGCAGCCTGACAAATCTGCATTAGTATGTACAAGCAGCACTGTACTCAAACCAGTCTCTGTACCAAAACCAACCAAGAACCCGAGGACTGAGCACCAGGTACATACATATATCACACATCACCCCTCAGAGTCCCTCTAGCCGATTCACTAAAGCATCCACAGGCTCCAGTGGAAGCTCCATCTAATCAGGTGCTGGTAGCACAACAGTAGGAACTGGAAATCGGAGGTTTGCTCTATGACAGCTTTTGAAATCTTCAAGAAATTTAACACATTCTTTTTCCCAAACACAAACTTAACCTGTTATGAGATGAACCAAAAAAACACAGCATCACTGAAATTATGATTTCTTTACCTCCTTTACTCCTTTTTTCTCAGCCTCACTCAGCTGGAAGTCTTAGAAGTATCCTTACATCATATCTCACCTCCTCCATCGGAAGAGCACAATCAGTAAAACACTGAGACATTGCCAGGAAAGCTTGGGACAAATATATATCTTCTTAAGAACAAAGTATCAACTCAAACATTGTAAAACTAATCTTGCAGAGGTACTAGAAAAAGGTTGGTTAAATTATAGAAGGCGGGACAGGTGAAATCAAGCTTCTCTTTTGTTTACAACCCAAGATGTGTTCCTTCATCTTTTGCAAACATTTGTGTTTCCCAGGTAGAAGCAAGCAATTCCTGGATAAAGAACGAGCCGCAGCAGTTAGAGGAGAACTACAAGAATGGCATATTTCAAAAAGACATTTTACAGGCAGCAGAGAAAGCAATTTGGTTGTTGTTTTGTTTTACAATCAGTAAGGAAGCAGGCTAGTTATCTTTTCCCTTTTCTTTCCACGTCAATCTTAACTCAAACTTCCTCACAGATTTTGACACAAAATGTCTCTGAGTTAGAGAGCTGTGCTTCGGAGCAGAGAAAATGACCGACTAGTTTGCAGCACTTGACCAGTGCCTTCTCCTGGCATGGGGCTCAAACATACTCACAGAAGGACATCCCCCCACCAGGGAATAAAACGTGGCTTTGTTACTGTGCACTCTCCCGACAGAAAGGAGGCATGCCACAAGAGCAGCTGCTTTAAAAAAAAAAAAAAAAAAAAAGCCGAGGACTGATCATGTAAGTAGCTTGAAAACAGCAGGAAGTTAAGCAGCATCGCACAGCGCAGAGCAACTCAGAATAGCAACAGGCAGGCATCCAAAATGGAGCCTGACTGTTCCCTGTGCAACTGCAGCCTCACCAGTCACCTGCAGGATCGTTTCAGGTCTGCATTTCTAAAAGTCTTTCAGTTTGGTTACCAAGGAGTTATTACAGCTTGATGTTGTGATGCTGGACGCATCAGAAGTCAGAAAGAAAACAAAAACAAGTTACCCCATTATTCTTGTCAGTAACAATGTCCTGTGTCCTACATCTTTCCTCTTCGACTCACAATACAAGATATGCTCTGGGTATAGCTTTTCTGATGTACATGAGTTTGTAAGATCTGTTTCTTCCATATGAATTTCCTCAATTCTAACAAACTTGTGCTGCACCCTTTCCCCAAGAGGAAACTCAAATAGATCCTTCCTGTCCTGGGCAGGACCTATTTATATGGAAGTTCTCTGAGATTTTATAATCTTTTCCTCACAGTGGTCAAGAGACTTTAGATTTACTGGGTCAGGGACAGAAAGACAGCATGATCCATTTCCTTTGGAAGCCAAGCTAAAAATCTCATCTTAAGCTAAACTAAGTTGACTGACACTCCACAACCAGCCTGTTTTACCCTGCTTCACTTCTAGAAATCATAGAGCTCTGAGAGAGGGCTAAATTGTCCCAAGATGGCACTGCCACATGCTAGTAGCCTTGCAGTAGCTTCACAAGAGCTAACTCTCCACCTGCAGTACTGCACAGTTAACACACATTTGCCCCATTCTCTTTAGCACTTAGGAAAGAGAAGTCTCCCATATTTCTGACAGGGCAGTCTGATTTTAGATGCCAATACCACTTCTAGACAACAGATTAAAAAAACTGTTCATGAGGCTAACCACAGGGGGGAAAAAAAATCATATTAAAAGACTCTTAGTGCAACCACAACCTCTGTATACTAACTACTGTGATATATTACACAACATACTTCAATTAAGTTAGATAATTAATTAGCCCAGCATTCCCTCTCAAGTTAGAAAATCCAACAGCAATTCTGAAGGCCAAATAACTTTTCTCCATGGAGGGACATGGAGAATAATAATAATTTCAGAGGTGTGAATAAGCAGCAAGGGGTTCTGACATGCTCTCATTTCCATTTCAGACCCGCTCCCTCCTCTCTGCAAGTCCAGGCGTTTGGTGGCTGGGCTCATCCTCCCAGCCTTGGCTCCCCAGTACACTGGCACAGCTGTGAGGGAGGCCATGCCATGAGCAAGGTAATTGATCCAGCTGAAAAATAGCTTCCTGCTTAAACAAATGCATAAATATTATAATATATAGACAAATTATAAATATATAGTCTTTCCTGCTCCAGCAGAATCATTTTACTGCACAGCTGCACAAACAATTGAGTCAGTACAACAGACAAGAATGCAGTGGCACCGGGCAGCTGCAGGCAGCCTGCGACTCCATCTACTCTGTCCATCTATTGCAGCTGATAGACACACCAAAGAAATATATATGTCAGATATGGCTACAATGTATTTGTTAAAAGAGGAACAGAAACTTATTTTCCCCTCTATGAGTCCTGATGAGTCCCAGCTGATGTGGTTCTTCGTACCAGTTTTTGCAATACTTTCTCCTCTCCCTGGGGAAAAGATTTATTCACAAATGGATTTGTGCCAAGCATAGTTCCCAAAGAACTTGGCATGCCACGAGCAGAGACTGTCTGCACTACTATCTGGAGTCACAGGACTTTTATGCAGATACCACCAAAACCTTAAAGCCTTTGCCCTTAACTCTTCCACAGGAGCCCTTCCCCCATTTTTTGTCCTAGTGACAAACTACTGAAGAACCTCTGGTTTCAAAGCAACAAAATGTACTAAGCAACCCCTCCCCTTGGCACATTTTTCCCCATGACCTAATGCGATGGCTCACCGTATTTCACATGACACCCCAGCCACATTAAAATGCACCCTGAATACTGTGCTGTACATCGTAAAGCAGTCAGGAGCAGGGATACCCACACTGCAAAATCAAAGACCAATACAAGCACTGAATCTCTCGACAAGGGCAGTACTCCAGCCTCAGTAATTCTTCAGCTGTACTCCATCACATATGCCTGCATTGTATTTATAAAGTAGTCCCTATAAGCCTGCTGTTTGTGATACTGTATGGATGTCTGCAAGAGACAAAACATAAAAATAAAGCAAATAAAGACACAGATAACGGTGATTTTTTATTTTGTTTTGTCTACAAAAAACACCAGGAAAGAAGATGACCGGCTATCTTTAAATATGCTTTTGACATTTGAACTACTAGCAAGATTTAGGTTCAGATGACCACACATTTTGTCACATCTCAATTAGCACAAAATATTGGCAATAAGATTGCAACTTAAGCTGTAGCTTAATCAAGAACTGTCACAGCTGCATAACTTTCAAACTATAAGATTGTCTATCAGCAATCGGCTTTTTTCTTTTCCACTTGCTTTTACCCCAGCTATTTTTAAGAGCAACCTAGAAAATGACTTTGAGTGGATTGGAAAAAACAAAGGAATATTAATAGATGGTAGAGAATGTTGAAAAACTCCTGAAGGAATATTAACATTGAGCTTATTTGTATACATAGCCCTTTCACCAGCTGTGAAGTATACATAAGAACCAGTGTTTCCACACACCAAAGCAATACTGTAGTTTCTGCAAAGCCAACATTGTTACAGAACTGTTAGGTTGGAAACAGAAAACTAGACAACTGTTTTAAGTAAAAATTTAATAGAAAATACAGGTCAACTTCCTGTTTTTATTGTTCTTAAGGCAAGGGTATTTGCTCTGTAGTGCAGAGATGCACCACAAAAGAAACATAAAGCTTCATTTTTAAAAATCAAAACCCTGAAATATAAGCAGTATGTAATGGGAGTACAATAACCCAAATCAGTGAAGCCAATGATGTCTTTTGAGAGATCCAAAGATACACATTTGAACTTGCCTCGTCCAGCTTCTGGATAAATATTTTGTTTGCACTATCATGAATGCCTTTACTATAAAGAAGCCTATTAAAAAGCCTAAAAAATGAGAATACAAGTATGTGAGAAGTAACAGTCAGTAGAAGGTAGGTATAAAATTAAATAGATGGTTCATTCTCTGAAGGGTTTTATTACAAGCTGAAACTTAACACCTTGGCTCTGATGGGAGAGAAATTAGTCCTTTCATACCCACATGAAAACAAAACAAACAAAAAAAAAGCAGATGCAAATTTCATTCTAACTACCACATTAAGAAGTTAGAAATTAAAAAGGCAGAAAGCCTTAACTGTCCTAGCACATGAGCATTCTGAATAGCATTTCCTCCCTTCTTTGCAAGCTATTTGGTTCAGCCACATCTTGATACACTGCCTGCAAGGGGATTTGCCTGTAGTTTTCCTGGCTCACTCCTGCAGCTGCAATTTCCATGATGCAACATTTTTGGTCATTCCTCCTACAATTCTTTTCACCAACCAAAATAAGGTAAAAGCTTGAAAAAAATAAAAAAATAATAAAAAAATAAAAAAAGCACATTGTAAGAGGAGCAGACATATCAAGTACATAGTCTTTTTCAGGCTTTATTGCACTCTTTTCCTAAAATTTTTTACCCCTCATTTCTTTTTGACTAGAACTATGCATTATACTACATTTAATGCCATGAATGGTTTCCCCATACATGCTATATCTTCTAATTATTTATCTTCAGAGCAGCTCTGAATTTTGAGCTACTTCATAAATGTAATTAAAATGCTATTTATTTCTTGGTTAGATTAATGAAGACTACATGTTGACTAATTTAACACCAACCAACTCCTGCAATACCCTTCTAACTATTGTTTCCTCATTTAGCTCCTCCAGCATCTTATCATTAACCTTTGTTTACAACTAGTTCTTTGATCTGTTTTCAACAGATAGAACAATGCTCACTGCCAAGCCAGTGTGAATTAGCTTTGCAAGTAAAATTAATTCCCTCTAATAAATGCTTTAAGAAACCAGGTATTCTTCCTACTACAGAGCTTCATTTCTTTTTTTCTACCAAGAGTCTGATCCTGGATGAGGAAAATCTATGCATCCTGATAATCAAAAAAAAAAAAAAATTCTGCCAGAACCACAAGGGAAATACAGCATAAAAAACTGCTTAGTGGCAGGCTGGATTTTTTAAATACTTATCCAAAATTGTATCTGTCTTGCTCTCTTTCAAAAAATGAGGTTGTGTTTTCTTGTAAATACATGTAAGTAAGTCCTTCACCAAAAAAACCTCAAAACAAACAAAACCAACTACACAAAACCCCATGCTGCTTAAGTATTTCTTCTTTAAGTACATAATTTTTAATATTTTTGTTAATAATTATTACAATATTATAACATTTTATTCTTAGAAATTCAATCCCTCCATCTTATATCTGTTAAGAGCAGAATACCTAATTTTCTAATTCCTTGGGGGAGAATGTCAAGATCATAAAGCTCTGGGAAGATGAATGGTACTTAAAAGTTTAAAGACAAGCATTATAATACCTTGTATTAATATGCTAATTACATATTAATTGGGAAAAATCAGGGAAAACACTTCCTGATCAAGGTTCCCACTCTTGCTTAAAAGATTCAAGCCAGAGTGACTTGTTGACATGTGATGCATTTTCAAAAAATATACAAGAAAATAAGAACACCAAAAGCCATAAATAAAATCTGTAGGCGCAGAAAATGCATTTTATTAATATCCTTAATTCTTAAGATAGGTGACTTCTGTGAGCTTTACGCTCTTCCAGACAAGACAGCAAATCAACTTAGAATTGGGGTATTTCCTGATAACTAAAACCAGACAGAATAAGTGCTTTTCCAGAAGAGGAAATTCCTTCATTGTAGATGGAGGTTTTGCTATTCCCACTGAAAAAAGGGTCAAAGATTGACAAATATAATTGAAAATGCATTTATATTTGATAGGATATTAAAAAAAAAAATATCTCATAACTGGTTTGTCTTTTATTTTTCCTTTCAAGTTTCCCTTCCCCGTAGTCAGTTTTTGAACATGACATCTACCTATGGCAAAGTGAAAAAGTAAGAACAGTTTTTAGAGGCTCAGACTTTAAAAAAACCCCATAGAATTGTAATTTAAAATTAGACAGACAGTCCCTTTTCAGACAGTGAAGTAATCAGTTCCATTTTGAAAAATACAGATCAGCCATGGAGGCAGAGAGCACCGAGCATTTGAAATTGTTCAGCTTTCCCTGAACACCAGATGCGAAAATTCAGCTAGATAGTGAGTAAATTCTTTGTCACTGTATTTGCTTAACCATTTTACTGCCACCATAAAATAAAAAGGCAGATTCAAAAAATATAACTGATAAAATCCAGTCCCTAATATTACTTCTCTAACTTTCAAAGCTGATGACAGTTCTGCAATGAGATGAATCTGCTGAACTCGTCCAAGTCTACATATAGAGGCAATTTTTAAAACCTTCAAGATTATGTTCCAAAATTTTTATTTAAATAGAACTGATCAGATTTGCAAAGTAAAACTAGCACATAGTACTTTTGAAAAAAAAAAAAATATCTAAAAATAGAAATCACATTTAGATAACTACTTTCAATAACAACTGATTCCCTAAAATAACCACCTCTGACAAACCAAAATACTGTGAAGGACTGAAAAGAGGTGTTTAATTCCTCTTCTGCCAGAGGACATTACAGATTACAGTGACAAAACCCACAATAATCCAGAAAAATGACCTTTTTAGTTGTTGTTTCAACTAACTGCTAGTACAGAACATCAAGCCTCTGAGGTGATGATAGCAGGTACCAAAACCACAACTGGTACGAAGCCTTAGATACACCCATCTCTCGCAGTAACAATTATAGCTGTGGTTCAAAGGAAAATTGCTCTACAACAGCCAGAATGAAGAGCTTCAGAGGCAACCAAAGCGCAGCTTCAAGATAAGAAAAAATTAAAACATCTCCAAGTGGGCACAGGTGGGATACGGAAATGATGCAGAGAGGTAAAGGATGATTTCTTTCTACAACTAGACCACCGACACAACTCTGCTTGAGAGGAGCAAAACACTGCAGAGGTAAAAATGTCCTTAGATCTTCATTTTCAATAATGGAAGCTACTACTGACTCAGGTAGTACTAGGTCAATGGAGAAAGTATGTGGGATGAGCAAACATACCAACAGTCCCAACAAAGCTGGCAGTGATGGGAACATCCACAATTCTTTTCTGCAGATAGATTCCAACATTCTTAGGGAACACAGCATTTTTTATTTGCAGCTTTCACTGTTACCAAGAACACCAACTCTTTACTATGGGAAGACAGGAGCTGTATCTCCAAAAACTGGTAACTTCCAAAGACACCAAGGGGGTAAAAACCCACAAAACAAAAGACAAGCCTGATGCCTCCTCCCTCTGGTGCTGCAAGGATACAATTTGAGTCCTGAGTTGTTCTGATTATTGTAATGAATTAAAGAATACTCCTCTAGTAACCCTGAGTTAGGGACAATCAAATCAAAGATGAATGTCTGGCTGCTGCTAAGAATCTTCCCACCTAATCATTCCTGCCAATTCCAGCTTAACTCTTTGCGTCAAGGTAGGGGAAACTAGATCAGCAGTCAGGCCTACCCGAAAACTACCTCAAACAAATACGATATCCCACAGGTTAAATCAGAATAAGAACAGGGATGGGCATCTGGAATGTCTGCTTCCAGCCTGTATATGCCAGCTTGAAGTATCTGTTGAACTGCTGTCCAAACTGTGAAGTCACACAATGCCAATTTTGCTGACAATAAAATTAGTATAAGAGCACCTTACTTCTAACTTGCATGCAGCCAGCTCCTCATTCCCAGCCTACTCCTTTCTAATAGGTTACCACACATTCATTGTGCCACTGTGCAGCATCTCTAAGCTTGATCAGTAAAATGACCCAGAATTAAAAAAAAATTCCAAATCATGTTCAAACCTGTTCAGCAGACAAACTCTAAGAGTCATGGCCTGAAGGGTAATTTGAGAATATTGAAGCAGCCTTTTGGCTACTGGACCATGGGATAAATCACAGCGCTAGCCAAGTGCAGGTAAGGAACAGGAAATAAATGGTGGCCATGATGATCATACCAAGTGCTAGCTTCCAAGAAAAATCTCTGGATCTGGTTTACTTACACTCTAGGCAAAATACAGTATTATAGAATATCCTGAGTTGGAAGAGACCCACAAAGATCATGGAAGTCCAACTGCTGGCCCTGCACAGGACAGCCCAAGAGCCATGCCCTGTGACTGAGAGCATTGTCCAAACGTTTCTTGAACTCTGTCAGGCTCAGTGCTGTGACCACTTCTCTGGGAAGTCTGTTCCAGGGCCCAGCCACCCTCTGGAAGAAGAAACTTTTTCTAATATCCAACCTAACCCCCCCACCAACACAACTACAGGTCATTCCCTCAGGTCCTGTCACTGTCACCACTGAGCTCAGTGTCTGCCCCTCCTCTTCCCCTCACAAGGGAGTAATTCATTTCATACAACTCCTCTAAAGGAATGATACACCTTGGAACACATCTTTCCTATACACACCTACTGTTTGGGTATAAAAAGCAGAGAAAGTCAAGTTTTCCAAGTAGCACAGATGAAAAGCAACCTTAAACTAAATAACACATAGGTATATTCTACTCACATACATAACTACATTCCATTTACACACAGAGATTTTTAATTTTTTAAACTTAACAACATGGATTGTATGTACAAAAGAACATTGCCTATATCTGAGTGTTGAACTACCATATATAGAAAGATTACATGCACCTAGTCAATTTTGAAGCCAGAGTTGATGACTTACAAAGATGATACTACTATGCTTTAATGTGCCAAAGAAGCATGAAGAATAATTTTTAATTGACAATTCAGTGAAAACCTTGGAATTTTTAGGTTGCCTATTCATTAAGTCCAGTTGTATTTTAGTGTACTCTAAGAAGAAAATTCATATACATTGCCATCAAATGCTAATAAATGAGTCAGATCTTTACAGACTGGTATAAAATTAACAGAAATGTTTTAGATCATTAAATCCTTGGTCAATGATATTTTAATCTCTATAACACAATAACAATAATAATAGTAGCTAAAATGACATAATTATCTCTAAGTTAAAGAGTCTCTAATAATAAACAAACAAATATTTGCTGCGTGTATCTAATAGCCATGTAAACTTCATTTACTGCAATGTGGCACAGCAACATTGCTCAAGCATGTTTGTTCTTCACTGCCACTGAACACTGCTTCCTTGCTTTATATCCAAGTATTTCATGTGCAGATAAAAGTTTTTGATCTTTTCTGCTTAATTTTTCTATGAAATATGTAGATCCTTTGAGCCAGTCTGGTCAACTGACTTTGTTGGCCTTCTTGAAGCAGACCAACGAGGCAGTTTTCAATTGCTTTGAAACATCTCAAGATTTAAAATTCTGCAATAGTTACAAAACCAGTACAATTTCTAAAATTGTTAGCGGCAAAACATCCTTCTCCCTTCTACTAGAAGGCTCCTGCAATCTTTTAAGATGCTCTGACACATCTGTTCTGTTTATCTTGCTTGAATTTAAAGTGCATCTCTGCACAGCAGTAATTTTACCTGTCCCTGCAAGGCATGCTGAAGGTAGAAGTCCATGAGGACTCTGCTGAGACATTAGACAGAAATTTGTCAAAGTCTGTCAGTGACAGATGCAAAGAAGGGCATCTTCTGCTGCTGCTTAGCCTGTTTTCCAGTAGTTACTGAATGCTCTAGGAGTGACCTACCAGAAAATGTGGAAAGAAAAACTACCTTTTTCAGAGCTGTGACTTTTGCTTTTAATTCTCATGGACTGGGAGAAAGAAGAAAGCAGTCAGCATGAAGGCAGAGTGAGTCCAAGTAAAAATCTGGAAAAAGAAGTGGACAGAATAGGAGTGGGGAGAGGGCAGCAGCCAAGACATCTGGATCTGGTAGTGACTCCCTTTTCCTTTCTATTCTATAATCACCTACAGACTGTGAAATGAAATACAGAACCTCCCTCATTTCTATGTCTCCCTGCTAACAGAGAGTCCCTTGTGCTCTAGGATAAACTAAAGAGTGGCTTTGCAACAGAGAAAGAGCTTCCAATCCCAGTGTTGAAATAATTTATTGGGAAGACGCAGGTCCCCACGTCATCACTGGAGCTTCTTTCCAGACCAATAGCTTCAAAGTGGAGAGAACCTTTGAAAAAAAACCTACTATGTTAAATATATCACATTGATGCAGACTGAATCACAGCTGAAGTATCAAGCCATGGAAAGGGATGTGAAATGGAACTGAAGAGAATTTGAGTATACTTCATACTGCTGCACCATGAGCACAAACTCACCTGCTACTATGCTTTGCATAAACCTGGACTTCATTCCACAGACCAAAGAAAAACAGCAAGATTATTCAGAGACACAGCCAAAAAGACCTGTCACCTGCAGGACCTCAGCTCCATTAGTTGGCTGATCACAAACAAGTTGCTCCAGCAAAATTTTAGAGAACTGGTTACTATTACAAGTTTCTCAGTTTCCATGTACACAGCACAAATCAAGAAGACAAATTTGGCAAAGTAGCAACAAATGCACCACTCAAAAGTGCAGGAGGTGCTTATTAGTGGGAAAAAAAACATCAGGACAGACTTCTTAACTTAAGAATTCAAGATAAAAGGACCATTCCAAACAACTAAGCAATTTACTTTTGTGCCTCATTTCCCCTGTTGGTGGATGAATATGGTAGATATTCTATTTGAATATTCGTGACACTTCAGAAATAAAATCTTAGACAGAAGAATTTCACAAAGAGAACTAGGTTTAGGTCCAGATAAAAAAAGCATAAGGAGAATTTAGAAGCTCTAGGTTAGTACCTGTAAGAACATGCATTTAACCCCAAAGGTTAGAAAATACAGTGATTAGATACCTGGCTGGTAAAACAATCAGTAAGCATCTCACAAAAAATCGTATGATCACATAACTAAATGCACTATGATAGGACAACAAGGTGGTCCCTTCCAACATCTGCTAAAGAAGCAGCATTACAAGCAAAATACACAGCGGGTTTGTTTTTTAGCAGCAAATATAACCAAGTACCTTTGACTTTAAAGAAAGTGAATTTGCATAGTGGAATGGGAACCTGTCCCAGATGGTCTCTAGTATATCTTCAAAGCATCAACTGTACTGCAGAAACTACATTCCTGACTAAAAGGAGCCAGCAAATAATCAACTGAAATGGCCAATTAGACCACAATATTTTTTTATTTGCTCTGAAACAATAACAATATTCAAAGATGGCAATGTATATAAATTATAAAAAAAAAAAATTACTTAAGTTGCACTTAGTCCTCACATCTGATTCAACTCTGTTTTCAAAACAACAAGTGAGAGGCAGGTGGTATTGCACAGATTCAGATTAAAGAGCAAGTTGGGTCGCTTTGGAGTGCAATCCCAACTAAATGACAGGTTCCCCATCCAATACGGACAAGTCACCACTTAACCTATTAACGTCCCGCAGACATGATGCACATTCACAAGGCAAGTGTCATTCATCTTGACCTATGCTTCTACACTTGTATGTGACCACACCACGATTCTCCTTGTCATCTGGTACAGAATGGTTCTTCATCCTTTTATGGATAACAGTGAGATATGTTTCAAGGTCAAGGAGTTGGTCAATATGACCCAAGAGCTAATTCCACAAAGACAAATGAAAAGCAAAACACCCCAACCCACTTCAAGGCGTTCTTTCTATCAATACCACAACAAGCATTCTGGTTTATCCCACACTGGCATGCCATTCTTCTTGAGAAAAGGCCATGTTCACACAACAGCATGTTACTACAACAGATGAAGGGTATAGAAATGAGCAGTCCAGAGTTCAACTCCTTTTTGCTTTAGCACAGTATTTAACACAGAGTAAGTTCTTCATTTTCTCTGTGACCCTCAAGCACTGAGTAATGATATCCCAATATCCTATGCAACAGCCCTCTAGAGAAGGGGAGGCAGCTTACAGTGTTTTGTTCGTAATATTCATAATGAACATAGAGCCAGGGACTTAGAAAGTGACTTGAGTTTACACAGAGATGAGAAACATCAGAGATTAAAAGAAAAGAAAAAAGACAGCTTAGATAACTACAGATACACAAAAATTGACACAGGTGGATTTAAGCCCTTTCTGCAATATTATTTACCTACCCTTGTAACAGTGAAAATTTCTCATTTTGACTTTTGATGTTTACTTCTTTACAAAATTTTCCCTGTTAGAAGCCTTTATACAAGTTAGAAATTTTAAGAGAATTGACTATTAATTGCATGTGATGGTTTATCAACATGTCAAAACCGTCCGGTGTAATTATTTAGTTACTGCTGCATCACCAACTTCTCACTCTGCGGATGTTATTCTGGAACAAAACTGACTATTGTAAAATACTACAATTCTACTTTTCTTAAAAAGCAAAGCCATTAATCATACACTTTTTCTGGAACCAGTGCTTCCCAAAACCCACACTTCGTATATAATCTTTAAATGCAATTCTTTACCCATACAATGCTAACCAAAATAAAATTCCCTACGCTGTTAAAATTCATCTCCATTGCTCTCATCCCATATGCAATGCTTTCAGTACTTTTTAAAAATAATCTTCTATAAATGAGACATGCTCTTATGGACTTACTACTCAAAGGTAGTTTCCCTTAATAACCATTTCACAACAGACCACAAAACCTACAGGAGTATCTTTAACTCTACCTGCACTTAAGAAGGACAGCCTGAAACATCTGTAGTGTAAGAACGCAGAAGAGCAAAGTAAACGGGGTAGGAAGTTCACATGGTTTCAAAAGCTGGGGGGTCCTGTGTACACAAGATAATTTTCAAGTTTCTCCTGGCAACAAGCAAGAGCACTAAAAGCACAGAAGCACATGAGGGTGCAATGACAGAAAAGCAAGAGGAAAAAAGGCCCATCATTCACCGACTTCAAGCCCAGTTATTCCAATCAAGTGCACAGTTGTATGCATTTTCAGAAGTGGAATCAGGCCCTCACCTATGAATTAAATAATTCGGTAACATACTTGACAATTTGACATTTTGATACCTCCCATAAGGAACAAGCAAAGGATAAGTAAACACCAAGTTACCGGGAAGGCATCATCAACCTGTAACTTTATTAAAACAGATTTCAGCCCCAGCCCAGAAATGGTGTATTAGGAAGTCACAGGTGACATTTGGGAAAAACACAAATTGCCTTGCCTTGGCTGACCTAGTTAAAATTAAAGGACTGCAGCTATCATTTTTTGTCATTGCACGTACTAATGTCGAGTCTCTCGTTACACTCTGTCAGCCTGGAAGAGAACCCTAGGAAGGCAGGCAAGTTCTCGACGAGGATCTCCAGCAGCAGGGCCTCCCTCGGCCGCCCACCCCCGGGGCCCTGCAGGGGCGGGAGGGGGCCGGCTGCCACCCTCCGGGTTCAGCCCGCCTTCTGCCAGCGCCGAGCGCTCCCGGCGGCCGCGCAGCCACGGCTCCGCTTCCAGCGGGCACGGCAGGCGCAGAAAAACCCCCACACCGCCGAGCCCTGCCGCTCAGGGGCCGCCCAAGTTTCATTCTCTGGGGGAAGGCGGTCTCACGGCCGGCTCCCTCCCGAGGAGGAGCTGCCCGCCCCGAGGTGCCCGGAGAGCGGGGATCGGACGGCGGCGGGGCCCCTCAGCCCCGCACGGCTCCTTCGGCGCGGCGGCGGCCGCGGGCGCTCCCTCGGGAGGCGCCGCCCCCCGCCCCCGGGGGCCCTGCCCGGATGGGCACCGGAGTTGGTACATACGGGTCTGCCGCGGGAGGCGAGAAGAAGGGTGTAGTTTGTTTTAAACATGGCTTGCCTCTCCCGTCCTCCCTTTTACCTCGGAGCCATCGCTCCGGCGCGGCGGGAAGCGGCGGGATCCGGCGGCCCCGGGTGGGGGCTGCCTCCTCCCCGCCGCGGCGCCGGAGTTTGCGAGCAGGAAACTCCTCCCGCGGGGGCCAGGGGCGAAGCCGCAGCTGCTGCAGCGCTTCTCCTCGGCGGCGGAGGAGGAGGAAGGTGGGGGCTGGAGTTGTGATAGCGACTTCACCCCCCGGGGAGGGGGCGACACCGCCCCGCGCGGCACCGGGAAAGTAAACAGGCGGCGGGGAGCGGCGGGGCGGGGTGGAGGGGGCTTGCAACAGGCAGCAAAATGCCCGGGCTCGGGAGCCATCCGCGAACCCCAGCGCGAACGGAGCGGCGGCGGGAGAGCGGCATGAGAGCAGCGGGCACCCCCGGCCCCTGATGCGCGCTTCACCCGGCGGCCGCCGCTCGGCCCCCCCTCCCGACCCCACCCGGGGAGGCAGGACCCGCCGTACACCGGGGGCGCCTCACCTTTCTCTTCGGCATAATGTCCCTGCTCCGGGCCGCCAAAGTAAAGCGACCGAAAGAAGCTCCGGCAGAAGCGCGGGATCCGCCCGGTGGTGGCGGTGGCGGCGGCAGCGGCGGCGACAGC
>NC_031770.1:80974327-81045711 GCF_001522545.3 Parus major | reverse complement strand
GGCCCGGGATTCTCCATCAGCCGTCGGGAAGGCGAACCAGGCGAAGGTCTGGGCGCGTCGGGCAAGTTGCGTGCGGTGAGCGGCGAACAGCATCCGCTCGCCAACCTCTGCAGTGGTCCTTGTACAGGTGCATTATTTCAGCCTGTTTAAATTTACCTTCGTTTTCTCCTCTCGCCAGGTTCCGGTTTCCCCTTCTCGACTGAAATCACCGCCAGTTTTTCTCCATCGCTACTGTTCTGCCTTTTTCCACCCGGGGGTTTGTTTTGCCGTGTAAATCCATTCATCGTCCAGATGCAAGCATGCTGTTGTATCAGGTCTCCTCGTTACATTGCCCTGATAAATCATTGGCAAGAAAAACCAGTGCCGCTGAGAGAAACACTCCATTACAAGGTGGAGTAATCAATTCTTCGTTTGAAGTTCAAATGTCACCTATCTTTTTTTTTTCTTTTAGTTTTAATGAGAAAAATAAAATTGTTTGACTTGTTAACAGCTTGAAACTAAGCGATCCCTCTCAAGTACCTGCAGAAGAAGCAGAATGAAATCCAAAGGGGTTGGCCACCTGCCTTTTAGCCAAGAGCCGTGGTTAGAATGTGCATGGAGCATCATATGGCAGCCATAGGCCCCATTTTCCCTCTTTACCTGGGGACATTTGAACTCATACCTCTTCCTCTCCCACATCATTATTTTGACAACAAACTACAGTATCTCTGGAGCAGGAGAGGTTAGATTGTACCGTTGGTACAGTTTCAAAAGCTTTGTTGTGCTTAAACAACTTATACTAATTAAATAATTTGTACTAATAACTGGGGCAGGAACTCAGCTGGGTTTTCTCCCAGTTACATGTGTAAACTACCAAATTAGGGAGGCACACCCACTTGTTTATATGCTATATTCATGTATTTAAACAGTTTGTAAAAAGTGTTATAGTTCCACATGGAGAGATTGGAAATATGGCCTTTAACAGCAGATGCCTGTGTAAATCAGAAATTCAGGTCCACCTTACAGAGTATGCTGCCTGGGTACTGAGTAAACATAGGGAAGAAACAGGTCAGAATTACTCTGTAACTTAACTTTTCGCTGTTTCTTTTCCCCACTGTTCTCCAGCACTTTTTCCAGGTGTCTTTAATCATTGATGGATGATGGGAGCAACCCACTACAGCTTCACAATGTGTACCATCCATTCAGAAGAAGAAAACAGAGCTAGCTCTCCACTAATACAGACAAAATGTCGTCCAAAGCAAAATAATGCACATGTGCAGTGATTTATTCCTATGCCATCCAAAAAGTTTAGATTAGTCCCATGTCTCATTCCAAACCAAAGTAACTTGGGGGGAGGGGGATTAGATTTTTTTATTAGTTCTATTTCTCCCTTCCTCATTTGGTTATATTCCTTTTCCATTTTGTCTCCCTATTTTCAGACTTGCAGGATAATTCAGGTTGAAAAGACTCTCAGGAGGTCATCAAATAAAACCCTCTGCTCCATTAGAGCAGGCAGCTGAAGACTTTGTCAAGTTCAGAATGTCTCTGCAAACACAGATTCCTTCATCTTCCCAGGCACCCTTTGCTGGTTCTTCCCTTGCATATGCATAAGCTCAGTTCTAAAACTGTCCCCACCCTATTTCCACAGTCACTCCAGTTTCTTTAAATTTGCAGCTAGGAGACAGCAACAACAATTCCATGAGAGCAGTAGGAGCCTGGTAACAGCAAGAGAGGAAGTCCAGTACACTTGAAGAAGAAATTTTTCCTGGATTTATGGGAAGAGGAGAAGCAATCCCATTGACACTTCACTTCTAGTTGTCTACAACTAATAAGCAGTATGAAGGAAAAGCAAAATTTTATCAGTGAGACAGCAAGAGAAAGAACTGGTATAGCCAATAACTTATTTGCAGATGCCCTTTTTCCTCAATTGAACCAAATTCAATGGAAACATTTCACTTCCAGGTGAAATCATTCAGGGAAGTTGCTGATGGGTAGAAGGTTGGTCCCTTTCTTCACCCCCTCAGTATTTTCTGTGTCAATACAATTTTTTCTGTTTGCTTTCTGTCACTTGCAAGTCCTATCAGATCTCTGGACAGTGGCAGGTTGTAGGAGAAATTCCTGGAAACCTGAAAATAGCAGCAAGTTGTTTTTCTACTATCCATATACTCATCCCTCTGTGTCTGTGTGACACTTTCTCTGTAACACAATTTATGTTCAGGCTAGCTGGCCTGCTGCTACAGCTTTCAGTTAAAAAGCACAGGAGTTATCTGGTAGCTTTATCTTTCTGCAGCTGTTGTCTTTTTCCATCATACCTGACCCGCTGGTGTTGAAAGATGCCTCTTGTCTGAAAAGCTCTGATACTAACAAGAGAAACACTGACCTGTAGGATTTCAGAGGAAAAAGGCAAAAATGCTTCTTTCCAATACGTGGTGAAAACTTTTGTAGCACAGATGTAGGCTGTGTTTTGACCATATTTTTGGTTGTCATAGAAATTAGTTTATAGCTTAACTTCACAACTGTTTCTATTTTTACATAATTAGGGAACACAACTATAACACACTACCACTTTCCTGTAACAACATTTAGGAAGGACACAGATCAACATAATATAGCCATTCATCACATTTTGTGTCCAAGATATGCTGGTTGCTCTACAGAGCACCCTGAAATATAGCCTTGGAACTGTCAAAAGAGACATTGTTGTCATCAGTTCCTTGTAAATGACTATGTGGCTGTAGGTATATAATTCCAAATAGTGATGATAAGGGATTACAGATATATAAACTAAGCAGTCTCAACACACTTCTTGTTCTACTCTTCCAAGCATAGGCACTCTGAAATCTGGTACCCGTTTTATTATCATTATCAATGTCATGCTGTGTAGAAATTTCTGTTTCTTCAGAATTGTTATTTGTAAGCAAAAATAATTTGTTACCTGAGAGTTACCTTTGAAAAGAGACCTGTCATGCAGTTCAATTGGTAGGAAGAAACTCACATAAACCATCTAAAATAAATTTTAGAACAGCTTTATGTTTTATCTTCAAATAAGAAACATGATCAAGCACTCCACATTACTATCATGATATTTTTCAATCTATCAAGCTTTTGGAAGGTGTCATAGTATTCAGAAAGGCTATTTCTACCACTGTTTCAGGGACATCTCTACCACCTCGAAGTACTACAACCATACTTTAAACCTCTTGAACTTCCATTCAATAGTCCTCTGCACGAGTACTGCAGGGAATAGCAGAAAACAGATATTTAGTAGCTAGTCACTACAAAACAGAAAACAAAGCCAACTCTTCTACTGTACTAATCAACAAAAGTACAATCAGTTTCACATATGTATTAGAAAGGCAGTTAAATTTAGAAATCTAATAGTTTATTGTTTTGGGTTTTTTTTGCCATTAATTTCTCCTGATAATTAGCAGAAACAGAGCATCTGGTATACACAGTTTCCATACAAGCCAAGAGGAATCAGATCACTGAGGTTTGGAGTAGAAATGTGTTGACACCATATATACCAAAGAATTTTGGTGTGACACTTTCATGCTATGATCAGCTGATGAGTTGTTAACATTCTAGATCACAGACTCACAGAACTTTTAAGGTCACGGGTTATTGAAGGGGGAAGGGACCTCTGCAGTTTGTCTACTACAACCCTCTGTTGAAAGCAGGGTCAGATACCACAGGTTGCTTAGACCTGTGTACAATTGGATGTGAGACTCCACAGCCTCCCTTTGCAACCTGTTCTAGTGTCTGACCACACACAATTAGTGGGCTTTTATATTCAGGTGGAATTTCATCAGAGAATCTTGAATTCAGTGATTAACAAGTCTGTTAGGCCTTTATGCAGCAGTATAGTAGAAACACATCCCAAAGAGTAAATTGCATTCAATTGCACTGAAGTTCAGTAAGCAGCACACCACATGGTTATCCAGCCCATTGTCAAATCAGGCAACTGTCTGCCATTCAAGCTCTCTTACTCTATTACATAATTTCATCAGGCAACTTATTGCCTATTATATACAAGCTCATTGTTTTGCATGATTTGCTGAAGCAAGAGCAAAGACCTTCATCTGTATCAGCTTCAGCAACACCACCAGCCGAGGTGTTTTAAGTACTAATATGAACATTAAGTTGAGACAAATAACATTATCACAATGTTTTTTCTCTCCCTTGGCTAAGGTCTTACCTTCTGTTTTCCTTGTGTACAAAAGCTGGTCAAGAAAGATTCCACCTTTTGAGAGAAAGTAGTATTAAAAGTAGGAAGCCTTGAATTCATCTACATGGACAGAGAAAGTATCTCATTTCATTTACACAAGAATTCCAGAGAAGTGATTCTATCATCTTAAACATTCTGTTGAGTAATTCTACTTGCAGTAGCCCTGTTTTCAGCACTCTGTCTTTAGTTCTATATCAGCCCTTTCTTAAAGTATATGCTCATGTTTCCAGTGGGATATTAGTATTTGGTTTATGAATGCAGGAAACTTACCTGGAATACATTGCTTTCCACTTTTATCCCTAGCATGTATAAGTACTTCTAGAATGAAGTAGCTAAAAAATTAGAAAAGAGAAGCATCCTGAAGTGATTTTTATGTGGGGGTTTATATCAAGCAGGCAGAAAAAGACATGACTGTTTTTCAGAAGGCTTTAACAAAGGTCTCAGGTGTTGCTTCACCTACCACTTAACCAGGTCAAACTAGAGATCCTTGTCAGGTCTACCAAAATATCAATTTATGTGGCTACACCCTGGTTCACTACTTATCAAAGTGGCTTGGGTTAGGTTAGAGACACAAGTATTTGGAGGTATTTAATTAATCAAACCACTTTAAAAAATGAGGCTAAGACCAATCCCAGATAGAGTGAGGAATCTGGGGGAATGCTGAGCTCCAACTAATGAAGCAGACCAGTAATCTGTAGCAGTAGATCTCATTTAGCTTCTGCTGGAACTGGCTGCACTTGGAGTGCAGCACTTGTCCTTCCTTCTTGCTTTCAGACAAGAAGGTACCTGCAGTGCTGCCCCATTTCAGTGGCAGCTTCGCTAGATCAAGGGAACCCTCCACCCCTTTGACCATAAAAATCCTATGAAAAGTGCTGCCCTCAATTCTGCTGGCCCAGTCTTTCAGTCACTCTCTCTTTCAGTTTGGGCAAACCAAAATGGACCTGCAAAGACCTGTCATTGAAAGTGAGTGGGCCTGGCTCGTTTCAACACAGGCTGGGGAGCAACCAGACAAGTTACACTGGCAGAACCTGGGAGGTGGAAATCTGTGCTGGGGGTGGTAATGAGCAGCTCTAAGGGTTCCCTAAGTGTTCTTCTGGTAGCCTAGCTACAGACAGAAGTAGTTGTGTGTACACAGAAAACCAACATCCCTGAGCATCCTCCTTCATTCATGGAGAGAGCTGGGTAGCTATGAGACATACTTTATCCTGCTAAGGTTCTGAATCACCCTCTGAAATTGTAAAACCCACATAAATAAAGTGATTCATAAATCTAGATTATTATTTTTCTGATAGTATAGAGAAGCATTTCCATCACAGTTCTCTGAAATACTACATCTAACTGACAAAAATAGGGAAAAGGGTTTTTTTAAACTTTAAAGTTAATAAATTTTAAGACAATTTTAGGTTAATGGTAAGTACTCTCTTAACATGCAATGAGAAGAAAATCAAACTAGTTATTTGTTTCTGTCCCACAGCTTTCAATAATCTGTAAGAATTTAAATGTAGGGACTATTACTAGAAAAAGCCAAATTAAGTCAGCTAAAATTGAATAGTTGTTAAACGTTTTTCTAGATGTGGTATATATACATTTGTTTATGTTCCTAAAATGTAAGGGTTTTATTTTTTTTTTTTCTTAGTATAAACACTGTATAAAGCTCATCTTAATTGAAAATGTGAAGAATCCACCTTGACTAATGACAAAATACTGCTACAATGCAAGAACAATGTTTTCTGAGCTTGTCATTTAATGACGTTTTGAACAGCTTAAGTCAATGCTCCTAAAGTTCTGTTGAAATTCTGGACCAGCTAAACAAAACAAGCAGTTTCTCTGCACTTCCTATTACTAGCTGTCTTCAGTCTTAGAGTTTCTCTGCAATCAGTTCATCTGCCTCAGACTAAAAAAGTGGAGAGAATGCAGAAGAACACAAACTGTAGCTGTACTGGTCTGGCTCAGAGCTCCTGAGTTTGCAGGAATGAAATTTCTCTTTCCTTTCATTTACGCTGAAGCTGTATCTGCTTCTGGGTAAAAATCTGCTGTTAGATGTTAAATGTGAATCAGTCCTTTGTAAGGCTGCACTAGAGATGTAGAGGTTAGTTTACTGTCTATTTTGTAGCAAGGAAGTATTGTAAATATATAATAAGTATTTCCATTTTCCTTGTATGTGTCTTGCCGGGTTAACAGGGCTTATCAGTTTTTGTGTTTATTTAATGAAAAATATATAAAAAATTTTTTGATTCAGCTGACAGGAAGAAAAAGACAATGCAATGGGAAATGTTGTCAAATAAGGCCTCTAAATAGACAGGGTAATTTAAACAGGAAATCCTAAATCAACTGCTATATAATGTAGTAAGTAAATATATTAACCTGTAAGTAAACATATCAACCAGACAAATGATGTCATAAATTATGCTTGTTGATATATCAAAGTCTAGCCATAGCACTCAAGGAACAGTTAAGGAAACCCAGGAAATAAAGATAATGGATAATTTTATGGAGTTCATAAATTGCAGCTTCTAAACATTTATTTTTAAAAGAATAAATTTCAAGAGTGCTGCTTTAGAATCATCATTGACAACCATTACTGCAGGAATGCATGGCTCTGTATAGGAAACAGTATACAGTCATTGCACTGAAAAAGTGTTTGTTGGTGAAATTTTGTCATCATTAAAAAAATCCAAATGAAAAACCCTGTAAATGCATGCAGGCATGTTAAAGTCTAATAAGATACATTTATAACAATTTTGGCACTTTAGGTATGGTTGTATTTACAAACCTTTTTTTCTTTACAGCATGCTTGCACATACTCATTAGTTTTTTAGATATGTGCAGATCTTTTTTTCTCCTGAATTAGGCTTATAATTATCCCTTGTAGTAAAAACATATGAGAATATAGTTAGTCCATCCTTTTTCTGCCACTTGTTGCTCCTAACACCCTGAGATAAGTTAAACCAAGCAAAACTGAAACAAGCATCATCACCTCCCAAACCCACAAAACTTTATATCACACATTGTCTTCAGACCCAGGAGACATCATTGATGGGATTTCCCAAGGATTTGATATCAACTATCTGCTGCCACTGAAAACATTGAAACCATTACCTTTGATAGAAGCAGATTGAGGCCAAAGCTGAGCCTTCCAATAAAATTTTCCCCTGACAACTGCAAAAACATAAACCGTTTGAAAATATGAATGATACTTAAAATGTTTGCAGACCTGCCTGACTTATTCTGTAAAGGCTTTGAAACCAACTAAACTAAACTAAAACTAAAAAGAACCCAGTTTTCCTGAAAATTCATATTGCTCCTTCTATTCCCCAAATGCTAAACTGCTATCCATCGCAGGCATTGTTATCTTAGGGGAACCTGTGCAGCTGGGTGAACAGTGAAAGTCAGCAAATGCAGTAACAAGTGTGTCCAGTGATGACCCGAAGGGATCCTATACTTGCTGATTTAGACATCTGGAATTTAAACTCTGGAGAGTTATCTGGAGTTGACTGATGATCTTTTTGTTTACTTATTTTTGTTTAACAGACAGGTACCATAGCAGAGGCAATGTACCTGGTATGGGCTTTACTGATGTAGCAATGCTAAAGTCAGAGCTCTCTAACTGAAAATTTCAGAAGCCTACAACATAGATCAACATATATCATACTGCCACTTTACAGAACTGTTGGGTTTTTTTTTCCAGTGTGGTGATGATGTAAAGCCTTAAGAGATGTTTCTGGCATGCTCTAGTAGGTGAAGCAATCTCCCCCATGGGGATCAGCTTTGTATGTACAGCTAGTGTGTCTCCTGGGTTTAATTTCCTTAATCCTAATTGCCAGCAGAAGTTGTGATGATTGATTTTGAGGGTTCACAGTGCAGTTTCCGACAAAGATGTTCAAGTATTAAAAGAAGTTGGTAAACTGAGCCTAGCTGTACTGATTAAATGAATTTTTTCTTAACTGTTGTGAGGCAAAATCAAAGCTGCTGGAGTGCAGTATGCTAATGGATTCTGAAAGCACTTCGACATTGCACTTTGTAAAGTCAAACTGCCTCAGTGTTTTACTATAGTGCCTCTACATGCCAGAGATATGTATTTGAAGGGGAGGGAAGGTGAGATTGTTCAGCTATACTGAGTGCCATTTATCTGTAAAATTTTCCTCAAGCTAGGATGTAAACTTGATTTTATATTTAAACATACAATAATAATAAATCACATAATAAATGCACATCTGTACAAAATGTACAACATGTAATAGAAAATAGAAAATAATATACATTACCTCACATATATTGTAGTATGTTCTTGTAATACATGTTGCATATGACAATATTGTGCTTTAGATACAGAATATGATATATACTAAAATGTTACATTGTTGATTTAAGGTTTCTCTGGCTTCTTAACTGAAAGTTTGTCTTAGAAAGGAAATTAATGGGATCACAGCTTCAAGCCCACCTCTGCAGCTTTGTCTGCTTTGATTCCCTTTAAATACCTGATCTACAGCTATGTATGCAGCTAGATTATGAAAAAGAAATTTGCTATTATCACTGTTACCTTGTAATGCAGAGGTATTACCTCTGTGGAATCAGTGTGCCTGAACAATGGTGTAGCACACAGTATGCCCTCCATGCTTCAGCAGGAAGCAACCAGCTTTCAGTCAGCTCTGCTTCTTAGCCCAATGCAACACTCCTCATTATGTGGGGAACACACAGACATGCTCTCCATCACTGATTGAAAACATTTCCAGGTTTGACCATAACGCTGTGACACATGGAGAAGAGATGCATATGAAGAATGAAATTATTAAATAAATTCTTTATTATAACTAAGGGGAAAAGACCAAAACTCTCATTGAATTATTTAGGCTCAATTTTTTAAAGCACAAGCTATAGAATTATTATCCTTTTGTCCTTGGAGAAGGTTGTTGCAGTGTAGAGTTCAGAGACATTCATAAGACATATCAAGACATGAAAATACCTGTAGTGTTTGCCCTTGAAATTATACATATTCTCAGAACAAATGCAATACAACCACCATGGCTGAGAAATCAGTATCTTTCTTGAGAGCTTGCATCTATATGTATAAGTGAACTTCACAGCACTGAAAATTGCAGTCCCTTTATCTTTTGCAACTTTATCACTTTATCTTATGAAAGTGTTGGGTGGAGTGATTTCAGGTTCCTGTGCTATGTGTGGTCAGAGGAAGGTAGCACTAGGAGTTACAGTCAGCATGCTCTAAGGTTTTGGCTTGCCTACACCTAACTAGTGCTGATGGTAATTCCAGCTCTGATCTGGCACTTGGGCACTCAACATTTTAAGAGAGATGTCTCCTCTCTTCAGGACACGTGGCAGAAGTGTCTTCTTAAGAACAGGAGCTGATAGAGCGACTTGGAATCAATGGTCTTTTCACTGTGTTTTCTGAATATCTGCCACCTGTTGGAGTTGCAGCTGCCAGTAATTTATTAGCACCAGAGAAATGAAAAAAGCTTTTGAGTTACACCCAGTAGAAAAGAAGATGTGATCCTAGGCTTCAGAGCCTTAGGTTCTTTACCCAGGAGGGGGAAGATCTAGGTTTTTAGTTTCTGCTCCAAGAACTCTTCATGGATTTTCTTCATTGAATATTTCCTATGAAATGCAGAAATTGTCAAAGCAGAACTGAGATCCCAGATCTTTCTCTAAGGCCATCTAGGCTTACTGACTATGTTCCCTCTTTTGTTCTGGAGAGATTGAGAAATATCATGATTTTACTAATTCAGCTGGTGCAGACATGAAGTAGGTGCTGAGATTCACATACACTTTCAGAAAAAAGCTGAAAGATTTGTTTCAGATTTTATTTTAGACTTGGACATGTTCAAGCTTGAGGCCTGAAATAATTTATTTTTTTCTTTTTTTTATGGGTATATCAGTATTTGATTTGATGCACATCAGCTGAATTTAGCCAATGTCACACAATATAGATGAAATATCAGAGAACAGAAAAATGAGACTAACACAATCTCATGGGTGAAAGCTGAAGTCAACAAAAACAGTTAATAATAAGGATTAGCTCTCTTATGGAGCAGATAACTGAAGAGTGTGCTCCAGTTTCAAAACTAAGAAGATAAATTTTGCCAGAACTTATATGCAGCTAAATTACTGGATTGAAGGACAAGAACTGCATGATGAATTCCTGTAGCTCAGTGCTAAGATTAATTTAAACTTTTATGGAGGGCGTCCTGCTGAAAGTCTAAGACCTTTATTCTTTTCTGAGGAGACACAACTTGATTATTCTGCCCGTGTCTGGAACTGTTTTTCAGGTCTCTTATGGCTTTAACTGCACTGTTGTCAGCCTTTACTCTGGATGGGTATGAGTCAGCTCCAAACCATAAACAGTGTAGCCATGGTTAGTAAGCCTGAGCTACTAAGCCTTTGCTGATAGCGTGGGCACAACAAGTTGTGCCTGCTTGGAGCACAACCAAAGCAAGCTCACATCTGCTTAAAAAAAAAAATAAAAAGAAAATAAATTAAGATATCCTCTCTGTTCTTTTCCTGCTTCCTCCCCCTGCCTTTCTCTTTCCCCCTCCCTTTTTCTTTCTCTCTGTCCCACCCACACACATCCACAAGAATACTCACAGAAACTCCATCTATATAAGCCCTCCACCCAGATAGTTCAAATTCCTGAGTAGGATCTCGAAGGGCACACGTTTGTTTAGAGTGGTAACGTGTGGCAGTGTTTTGGTATGAGGCCCCTTGTGCAATTTCTTACTATGAACTTGAGCAAAGGGTAGCTGTAATATTCATCCCTTTCAAGAGGGTTTTACTCAACCTATGAAGTGTTCATTTTTGCCTCATACAGCTGACTGAACCCAGAACAGAGTAATGTAAATCATGGATGAAAAGCGTAATGTAGATCACAGTGCTGAGCTCCAAACACTTTTTGGGGAGTTCCCCACTCAGAGGGAACAGATTCACCTTAAGTTTCACTTAGACCACAATGACAGGATGTCAGTGTCCTCTGTCAGTGTCCTCTCACAGCACAGACTCTGGCTGCAGAAATATCAGTAGCAGCCATGCTTGTTATTGAGAGTAGCAGCCAATGATACCCAAATTTTGAGTGACTTTTTATGTGGCTACAAGACCCAGGTTCCATGGGCTTTTCTCATGCACAAAATAAGAAACAGGTTACTCTTTCCCTAAATTTTCTTTTAATCTCTCTTTTCTTCCACTAACTAGGCACTAATTGTGTTGTACATCATCTTTTGCCATATTTCTGGCACAAGCAACATGCTGGCATAAGTCAGTGGAAATTCAACATTCATTAAGGTTTGACTGTATTGCATGTGTATCACCTCTCATATTTTTTTCCCTAAGATGACTGCTTTCAAGAATGAGACTAACAATCTTACAACAGGAAGTCCTCCATTTTAGACAGCTAAGCTACATAAGCTGCATCTTGGTTATCATTGCCTTGGATGCCTAGGATATAGTTTTTCTGAGATTTGGGGATTTTTACCAGTGGGTTTTGAAAAGCATCAACAATCTTAGTCACCTACACATTTACAGGAGTTCTCAAAGAAGCAGCACTTTTTGACATAACAACTATGAAAAATGCTGAGAAGTAAAAGGATCATCACAGAATACACACCTTTCTCCTTTTAAAATGTATAATACTTACAGGCAATTACTGGTGGGTGAATATTAGAGCTGGTCTGCCTTCTAGCTTGAAAGCTTGTTTCTCAGGCAAAGCTGTCTTTTGTCAAATTAAAGGAAAATGAGTTTCTCAGGATTCCATTTCCCTCTGCAGAAGACAAACTGATATAAAAGAAAGCAAGCTCACTTATTTATCTGAATTCATCCTCTAGATATGTGTGTGTACTTGTGTGTAATATTTTTATCCTGATAGCAAAATCCAAACACATCAGGTGCAGACCCCAGCATTTTCTTTTCTCATATCATGTGTCCCAAGGAAACATCATGAACATTAAGATGGCTCTCCCTTATTCACTTATTCCTGCTACCTGCTGGATGCCACAGGTCCTGGTGGTTCATCCACATGCTCTGTACACTGGTTAAATGTGAGAGAAATAAAAGTGTCACTGTTCTATTTGGAAGATACTTACATAGGTCCACTAGTATAGCATAGTCAGAGTTTTAAACAAATGTATTGTCCATAAATTCATTGCCGTCGGGCAGTGGTACTCCCATTTAAGGAAAGGGAACAGAAAGAAAGTGTAAATTACTTGCCCAACATTGCATATATCCATGGTCATGGAAAATGACATTTGTTCCCTCTCAGAGCAAGGTCTGCTTTGTTTCACAAGCTAAAATAATGCATCAATTCATTTAACAAGCCCCAAATTGTCCCTTAGTCCTTTAATCTCTACATCAGTACGTTGTTATAGTGGAATTAATTGTCATATAGTACCTAAACCAAATATGGATTTCTCGTGCCTGCCAAGTAGATATAAAAAATTCACAGTATTTGAGCTAAAATGGACAATCAGGATTAGCAGATGGAGTGTAGAATTCCTCACTTTCAAAATAAGTTTTGGGGATTGGAAAAGTCAATCCAAAAAAAATCACATCTTACATGATCTTACCCACTGGAGAAGGTGAGAATTCCATTCCTATATCTTCTGCAAGTTAATTTCCTGTTCCTGTTTGACATCCTAAACCTTCACAGCCTGCACTTTAGGGCTTTGCTATGCTGTGAGGAGGGAGAATCCAATTAATTATGTCCTACCTCGCATTCAGCTTTCAGCAACCAATTATTAGACAAAACCTGGTTGAAGCCCTCATTTGATTTAGGAAGCTTGGGTGTCTTGGCATTCATCAGGATTTACTGATGTTGATAAATTGCTCTTCTCTGTCATGGCTCTAAATAGATATATCAGGTTTGTCCAAGGCTTCTTGCCGAGCCTTGATCTAAATGGTTTTTCATCGAAGAGTATGGAGCAGTTGTTCTTTTATCTGGAACTGAGATATGGAGGTCAGAAGTAATGAAACTGGCATTTGCCTAATTATGAATTCCATTATTATTTTCGATCTTCAAGCAGCTAGGGGGTGAATCCACATGAGTCTGCTTCAGTAAAACTCGCCTGAACTAGCATAGTGAGATAAATTAAAAGTAGCATGAGCCAAGTATGTCTTAGGATATCTTTATGTGCAATACCTAAGAGAGCCTAGGTTGCAATCTGGAGACCTGCTGTGTTAGCTGGAGTGCAGCAGAACTGAAAGAGATGGGTCAGGAGTATATCTCTGTGCAGAGTTTGGGATGCTGCCTCCTGCCCCCCAGTCAGCACCTGTTTCTGTTAGCTTCCCTTTGAAGAGTGGTGGAATCATAACATTCAGACAGATGCATGAGCTATTTGGCAGTGAAGCATGAACTGATTGTACTGTTTGGTTTAGTTAAATTTCAAGATAATTGACAGGATGCTCAAGGGCCTGTGACACTACTACTATTATATTGTAAGACAGAGGAAAACCAAAGAGGAGAAAAATATAATAAAATACTTAAATTTTCCTTCCTCTCAGCCTCCTCTGTTCTTATTCAGGAGCCTTGTAAAGTACTTTCACTTATTTTTCAGATTAGTACTTGAGACCATACCCATAATGGGCAGAAGTAGTTTCTCACACATATACTGAACTGGAATTACTTGAGATTTTTTTCTCCTAAATTTGTTCTAAATTCTTGTGAGTCACTGTATTACTTGACAGCTGAATTTAGTGCATCTGATTGTTAAGTTCCCTAGCTGCTAATCTTCAAAGATTACTTACTGACAAACACCATGTAATGTGTGTAATAGAGTTGCTGCACATTTATGTTAAATAGCTCTGAGGTTTTTTTGGTAATGCCAGGTAATTCAGGCTAAACTCTTTTTTGATATAACCAAATATAAAATCTAATCTGTTTTGACTGCTTTCATTCCATGTAATGTTCAAGTTCTATGAAATGTTCTAGTTTATACGAAAAGCTATGGAAAGTGACTTTTATAAACTTTCAAATTCCAATGAATTTCCCTGTACAATTGTGCTTGTAATCCAAATGTTTCTTGAAGGAATGGGGTTTGAAATGCTCATCACAATCATTAGAGTATTCCTCATGGATGTAGCTTTGTGTTTATAAAAAGAGAGCTTGTGTTTTCCCAAATAGTACTTGCTATCCGTTATTTCCTACCTAGCTGTTTTAAAATGTTTTTTTTCTTTCTAATCAATAACTTACCCATCACAAGTGAAAAAAACCCACAGAATAGTGAACTTATAATATTTTGGAAAAAATGGATACAGTTTTGGTGAAAAAAAATCAATATTTTAAGATACTCACCCCTTCAAATTTTGCGGCCTAAATGCTGTAGTGAATATTAATAAAACATTCACAAGAAGGTCTTAAACTGATGAAAAGTGATTACCTGAAAATTGTCATGACTGTAGAGCTCAGCGGTCTGTGAGCAACTTCTCTGCTGCAGAAATTCCTGTTTCTGAAATGGAGGTGGTCCTCCTTCTCTTCATCACTGCACATCACCTGCCAGGGAAATTCACCTCCACCTCCACCAGACTTTTGCCTCAGCTGAGCTTGTGGAAATCAGGTAATCTTTTGTCACTGAGTGTCTGTATATCACCTTAACCTTTCTAATATCAAAATGTCAGTAGCACTTGGTACTTTTACTTAATATTGGTATTATTGTTCTTCTGTATGTCAGCCTGAAGATATAAGAGTATCATAAAATGGTTCAGATGTCAAGGTGTTTCATTACTATCTAATAGTTCAGTGCAGTTTTCTCTGCTCTCCTTAGACTTACAGTATAAGTTGACATATTTCTTCAGAAATAACTTATTACTTTACATATCTGATTAATGACAAATCAGGACATACATTAACAAAAAATATATGATGGATGTAACAATTAAATAACCAAAAAATGCCAATGCCTAATTGCATTATTTCCTCTTAGAATAATATTTTCAGTAGTAAGTTTTTGTATGGATGATCAGAGGAAAAGCCATTCCTGGTTTGAAAGAAGAAGTGTTAAATTTCCAATATTCTATTGACAGCTTAACTAAGAGTATAAGAAAACAGTGTTAATCAGGATGACTCAGAGTGAAGAAAGCAATTGTGAGCTTTTTTAATGGCCATGCAAATTTAAGGGAAGTTTTAGAAAAATGTGTGTGTTTATTAGCACATCAACTTATCTTTAATAGATAACCTTCTATAAATATACACCAACTTATATGCACTACCTTTTATAGAGGCCTCCAGAAGCTATCACATCCTGAACAAAATCTAATATATAATTTAAGGCAGGTATTCAGAACAGCACTTCATTTTAAGCAAGCATTGTCTTTTGTACTTAATTTATAAAAGACTATTGAGGGATAATACTAATTATAATCTAGCAAGTGAATCTCACTACTATTAATTATCAGTGAACCAAAATCTAAGTGACATAATTATCTTGAAAAATGTCTGCAATAGGAACAAGCCACACAGTATCATATCAAAGGCCTCAGTAAGCAGTATTCTGTCTCCAGCAGTGTTAATAGGTAGCAGAGAGAATCCACAACCTCATTAGCACTAAAATGGGTGCAATAGTTTGTTTCAGAAGCAACTGGTTAAAGCAGGGCAGCATTTTGATTAATTTCCTTTAACAGCAGTTATGTGCCTTGTAGAAGTTATTTCTGAGATAACTGTCTAGCCTCTCTATGCAGAATTAGTCACTGGAAGGACTAGAAATATTTATTTCTGGTTTGCAGCCTTGCAACATCTACTGCTCTTCAGGAACTCAAAGAGCAACCTGCAGTGACTGTCTCAGACAGAAACATTGACATGACTCCCTCCACAGGACCATATATTTTAAAACAAATGTCTATACATGCAGGTAGCACAAGAGAGCTGGGGGCACCACATTCATCTTCTCTGCAAAAAAATACAGGGGAGGTGCCTCAGGTAAAACAACTTCATTCAGACTCATTCATCTGGACATGTAAACCATAGCCAGAACTAACAAAGCTCATAATCTTTTAGGCTAAGAGAATTCACCAAGGAGCTCATTGTTTTCTGGCAAAGACTGGTGATGAAATGGAAGGATTAGCAAAAGTGATCTGTAAATGCAGTGAGGATTTTGAATGGGCAAAGTTTCATAAGCTGACAAAACTATATAGTGAGGCAGGATGAAGTGCTTAAGAAAAGGGAATGCTTGAACTGGGTTTTTCTGAAATCAAGGCAGCAAAAAATAGCATTAATTTTTTAACCAGAAACTGGTGTGGAAATGTTCAGGATCAAGGTGGACAATTAACTACATAAAAAGTATATCAGAAAAAAAGTAGACATTCTTATACAATCTTAGTGAAACACAAAAACAGACTGAACAGTTTTCTGGAGACCAAAAAGTGTAGACTAAATTAAAAAATGCTGGATATTCAGATGAATAAGATCTTGTAAAAGCAATTAAAATAGTACATTTAACATACATCCTTATAAACAAAAAGAGAAACAGTAAAGAAAGCAGCAGATCTTATGCAGTGGCTGAAAAATCTTGCCTTTTTTGCCAGTATGTCTGGGATAAATTAAACAAAATGTGGCTTGTGTTCACCAGAAGTAAATTTTATGATGACAACACAATTTTTTGAGGACAAAATATTTTCTCTGTGTTATCTTTCTCTTGAAATGCAATAGCTTTAATCCACTTGGATGTTGTTTACTCACTTTCTATTCCACTCAGAGAATCATCAGTTTATGAAGAGGAGTCTATGTATAAGAAATGAAGAGAGGATAGTTAGAAGACAGATCACAGGAGTCATAATACTAGACGAAAGTATGTGGCACTGTTGGTCTATATCAAACTCTAATAGTTTCATGTAGTATGTGTTGTCATGGGAAAATGTGCATATCCCAATGAAAGATGATGATGATGCTGCAAAATTGTTACACAACATTAAGATAGAAAAGGATCTGGATTCTGGCAGTATAAAACAGAATCTGAGGGTATAAAAGAGAACTGGAGAAGAGTTTGAGGATGGAATGGCATTCTAACAATATGACATGCAAGGCAACAGGCTCAGGAACAAAGAGAAATCTCTGCTGTTATGTAAGTGCTCATCAAATGACCACAGGACTATGTGGTACATTAATAACATGACCATGGAAGAGGCAAACATGATTCCAGGAAGTGTGAGTACCACACAGCAAAGCTGCTCCTGAGTTATTTTGGAGGGACTACTATTCTTTAGGGCAATTCTGGAGATTATTTTTGTCACAGAAGTTGTTCCCTGCACACAGTTGCCAGGCTTCCCTTCCTTGAGCCTTCACATTCTTTCAACACTATCCCAGGAGGCTTGAGACATCCCTAAACCTCACTGGTCTGCACGAAGTCCCAGAACAGGCAATAGATACTTTCACAATCCTGTTATAAAATCAACACTCTGGTGGGGCTCTATTCAGCATAATTCTTACACTTGGAGCAAAAACCTCATCCCACCACAGACACACACACACAGAGATGATGTCATGTTTCAAACCCACAGTGTCATTGTGCTGTCCCCATGGAGACCCAGCTCAGGTACTGGCAGTGTGTGCACCAGCAGCCTGTGCTTGAGGAGGTTTCACTGGGCAGTATGGATGCTCTCACTGCTGATCTGAAGATTCTCTGGAAGGATGTCTGCAGACACAAGAATGGACACAAGCTGCCTGTGGACATCCAGGACCAGCATCTACTACCCTGCTATTATCTGGACAACTTTTCTAGGTCTGACTGGAACACACAAATTCCTTTCTTGATCTTTGTAAATGTGCTGGTTTTGCTTTAGTTTATTTTTGGTGAAGAAGGAAAAAGTCAGCCAGGGAAATGATTCTCTGTGAGGAGCTGCTACAGGCTTCCTCCGTACCTGCACAGTGCCAGCACAGCAGCACAAACTCTCAAAGCAGCTCTTGCAGCTACTGTGGGGATACAGTCCTTTTTCCTTTGGCTATCCTTGGAAAGTGGGACAGTTGCTGAAATCCTAAGGAAGCAATGTACCCCAACAGTTTCCCCATTACCAATCTAAAGGAATGTCTTGCTAAATAAAAGAGATGTGGGACCACTGACTTTCAGCCAGTTACTTTGATATCATACTTAAGTCAAAAGAAAGAGATAAATTATTAGTTCCAATTGTAAAGTAGGTGTCACAATTGCAAGGGTGTATAGAAACAAAAAACAACTGTCTATTCTACTGGTACCAAATCAACATATAAGAAAAAAAAATAATCTCTTTTCTACAGTCTGTTTTGCAGACATCCTGGGACTCTTAGACACATCTCTGCTCTGGCAAACACACAGCCCCAGGGACTGCGTCTTAACACTAAATCCCGTGGCTGTCCTGTTAAAAGTTTGAGGGAAACTATAAGGAAGGTGCCTGTGTGGATATGGAATTGTGTGTCAGCTTATCCCAGGCTCTGCATTTGACCACTCTATCTCATTCTCTGTAAGATAAAAACCCAGTTTTGAGAGTAACTCAATCCAGAAATCAATCTAGCAGTCACTCAGGATGAGACTATCAGGTTTAACTCTGATAGTTAGTTAGCCTCTAATAGGCTTTGTACCCTTTTGCTTCCTAGAGAACATGATACACACCCTCCAGTTTCATACTCCAATGACATGAAAGTGACAGGCTCACATACAGTTCTGAAGTTATTTCAGAAACTTTGTGATTAAAATTTTAAAAAGACAAAAGATAATAATTATGTCATGGGACCTTGTGAGAAGAGACTCAATGCCAAGCAGTCTGTAAGTTTGTACATGGTTGATTTCTCTATGACTGAACTTAAACCCTGCAGACTTTTGCTCTTTGTCAATCCATAATATCTATCCTCAAGGTCAAGTACTAGTCACAGTCCCCCCTTTTTCACCAGCACAGATGTACCCTTCTCTTCACTGATTCTTTCTCTTTGCTCTTCTGACATATTGTGTTCCACAGTGGGAACCACCTACGAGTACACCACCCTAACTCCTGCAGCCACTGTTTCTTTAAACATTTCCAGAGAATCCATTTGGATTCAGAAATCCTGACCAAAAGTTATTTAGTTATACAAGGGATGATCTTCATCCTGTTGATTTAGGAATAGATTCACCTTTTCAAGGTTGGAAATGTCACACTGCCTGAGCAGGTGTCACCCATACTAGGCTAACTTTGACTTCAGATGTAGTAAAACATCTCCCTTTGTCATGACTCTGTTGCATACATTTCAGTGTGATGTGTCTCCATCTACTGAGCTTCTATTTTATATCAACCTGCAAATAGGATAATGTACTTCTTACAAGCATTAACATTAGTTCAAGACACCCCATTCCTTACAAATTCTTGACTGACACGGGAAAATAATTTACCATTTTGATGATAGATAATAATGAGTTTGAGTTCTTTTTTTATGAGAAAGGAAAAAAAAATTGGCTTGGGTAGTATAGCAAAATAAGAAGAAATTTACCATAATTCAGATTGGAATAGATCTCTGGAAGTCACTCAGTTCAACCTCCTTCTCAAAGGCAGCCCTAAATTCAAAGTTAGATTAAGTTGCTTAGGTTTTTGACCACTTGAATTGAAAGTATGTCCAGGAAATGAGATTCCATTGCCACTTTGGGCAACTTTGTTTGGCACTTGCCCACTCTCCTGTGAATTGCTTGGGGTTTTTTCTCTTTTTATTCAGTCAGATTTTCTCTGTAGCTCTTTGTACCTCATCTTTATTTCTGACTGTGTAGAAAAAACCTCTGTCTTCTCTATAAGGTCCTGGTCATCCCCTAAATCCTCCTTCTGCTTAACAAGCCCATTTATGTCAGCCTGTCTCTGTATTGAACTTGGAGATACAGAATGTCCCTTTCCCTCCTTGGCTTTGATTTTTCTAGAATCAGTGTTAGCATTTTTGGCTAGGAGAAAATTTTCCAGTATTTTAATAAGTTTCTGTCTGCAGTGACCTCACCAGTGTAGACAGGAGAGGTCTGAGGATATAAGGAACACTTGTGAAGTCATTATTTGGAACAAGAATAATACATTTAAGCTGTAATTAATTCTAAACAAAAACATGTAAAAGTTTCCCAGTCTGAGGCATTCTGAGATTAATTTGAAAAAAAAATTTATGTCTTCTAGAATGGCTAGATGTAATCAGGTTTAGTTTTCAAGAGTGGAAACTGTACAGATATAAGAAATGTGCATTACAAAAACAAATAAACACAAACAAAATCAAACAAACCAAACCCAACCCCACCCCCCAAATAAAAAAAAAAATAAAAAAAAAAGGAAAAAGGGAAAAAATAGAACTGTAGCATCTCAGTACAGTCCTAGAAGCTGATGTCTCACAGAATTTCTTCAGCTTTGGCAATGGGTACATATAAGCCTGAGAAGAGGATAAGAGATTGTTGAGTGTTTCCATCTGTCCTCTTGCAGAAATGAAGTGCTTTATTCTGTTTACTCCTAGGATCATTGTATTGTTTCACTGGTAATTATGGAAGGAAAAGAGAGAAATGAAAACTGACATGGGTTTCTAAGACCATGGATTATACCTGGGGTCCAGAATGAGCCGTGTGCAGCCTGCATACTGCATGTCCTGCACTAAATCAAAAAAGAAGTGTGTGAAATTCAGACCAAGTGATTAAAATTCAAAAGCTCTTGCTGAAGTGGAAAGAAACAGACAAAAATATTTCACTAGGATGAATTTCTACCTCTTGGCTATTGCTATCCACCTTTCTTAGGAAGCTCAGCCTTTGCTAAGCAAAGCCTTAATGCAATGCTAGGTGTTGCTGTGTTGCACATCCTCTAGCAGCACATTAGGTTTGACATTAAAAGGAAAATAATTCAGCTAATGGGGTGTACAGAGCTATTGCCTGCTCTAAAATTTCAGCTATGCTTACTGTGTCCTCTTGAAACCAGTGATCAGAACATAGAATCTCTACTTTTGTTTACAAATAACTTCATTTTGAATTAATGGCATTGGTGCTGCTAATGTTTCGGGCTGACTGCAGATATAATCATGTCTTTTTTCATGCCTAAACTGATCAATTGGAAATTAACCTTGGTGACCAGGTTCTCTGAGGTGATCAACATAATGGACCCTTGTTAACAGCATGAATTTCAGGAGCATATTTCATTCATATAACACTGTTAATATGGGCCAGATTGTACAATTAAGTTCTATGATTTTCAGAGACTCAGATGCTCTCAGTAAGAAAAATGCATTTCTCTTTTCAAGCAAAAAAAATCCTGCTGGTTTGTTCTGAATAGATCCCATTGAACCACCTTCTTAGCATCTCCTAATGACTTCCCTGCTTCTTTTGACTCCTACCATGAATACTTTTCCTCCTAAAGAAAAAATGGGCAGTATTATTTTACAGCAGATTCCTGCTTTGCATTGTGAAGATGAAGATTAATTACACAATAGAACCTCAGTATGTGAAAACCTGTGACCCAAACTTGTCCCTCTAACAAACTACTTCTTTCACTTTCTCCCCTTTTGTATTGATTTGCATTTAGCTGGAAATCCTTGATGTCACCTAACTGATTCAGACAACCAGGATTTCATTGCAAAGCAGTGATGCCCTAGAAATCCATAACATGTTAGAATATTCTTTCTAGAGTGACATTAAGAAAAAAGCCATGAACTTGTGTCTCCGTGTCATGGTACTGCTGTACTGTCCATATTGTCATGTTCCATTGGGTTAATTGACTTCAGAAAGTTTAAAAAAGAAGGAAAATAAAACAATCTATGAACCAATTTGTGAAGTACATATTTAGAGTTACTCAGAAAGATGAGATGAACTCCCAAAATATAATTATGTTTTCATAGCTTGTTCAGCTTAAGCAGCAATTTGAGTTCAGTGGGACTTTAATGTATTCCTGAATTGTTTGCTCATCATTTGATATTAGATTGCCAAGTAATACATTATTCTCTGCTGTTTTCAAAATGTGAGATTATAACTTAATATATACAGAATGAAAAGGCTCTGTCAAGTCTTTGTTCTGTTGTCACTATGACCAGCAAAAAAAGGGAAGAAATCCACAGCACAATTACTCATGCCAGTCAGTAAAACAGTAAACCATTTTCCCTCTGGTTTTGCCTTTTTCCAGCACTGTAACTACATTTTGAATCATGATAATTCTTTTTTTTATATGATTTTCTGTCAAGTTCTAGTCACTGGATTCTTCTTCCATACCGTTTTGTGTTCTTGACTTCTTGTTTTACAGAATTTCTGAAGACAAGACAGCCGTAGAAACACATCACACGTGTTCACCAATGACTGATGGAACCTACTAGAAACTTGCTAATTAGAATAATTAGGAAACCATTAAGGAAACATTTGTAAGACCCTTGCTTTTGTAAACGATTTACTGCAGATCCAATGACAAATACAGGCAGATCATTTTTCTTACCGAGTACTCTGTCCTCTATTTTCCCTGTGCATACTTTTCAGCAGTAAACTTGAACCAGGCTCTGTCCAGCTTTTCACTAACTGAAATGATTCTTTATTTATTTTACAAAGAACTAGCAAAAAAAATCACAGCTAATGTGCTGCTGTTTACTCAGGAGTGGCAGTCCTCTAGCCACACCCTTAATGCTGTATATCCCTCCCAGCAGCACAGTTGATATTTGACAAGTATTACAGAATGATAGAGGATGTTCACCCACTCATTCTCAAAATGCTTTTGGGAATAATGTGCTCCACTTGACAGGGCATTCCTGCTGAATGAAGCTTAAAGGAAATAATGTCAGCTCATGCTCTTTGTTAACAGTCCCCTGTTTTCTATTAACATTAGCTGTGTACAAAGCTCAATATTGAAAGATGACTGTATGCTGATTTTCCAGACTGGCAAGCAGAAAATTGGCCAAAAATATATTATGAAGCATGTGCTAGACAGCATTAAGCACTAGCAGTTTAAAAGAAAGAGTGAAGACAAAGAAGCATATCCATCTTCAACTGATGGACTTTCAAAGGATGGTGTTGTGAGGAGTCTCACTTGTCACCCTTGAGGGAGCTGCTTTACACCAGCACCATCATGAGTAGCTTCCAGTCCCAGCAGTCAGAGTGGGGATGGGGAACGAGTGCACTGAGGCTCTCATTCACACGTATGCCAACATTCTGTGTTTAATGAACCACCTTTTCACAAATCCTGTGAGAACAGCAGTCCTGTGGGGATAGTTGTCTGCATGGATTAGGTACAGAGCTTGGGATACACGCAGGAGCCTTGTCAACAACAAGGTTCTTGTGCATAACAGGGCTGTGAGCCATCCCACAACCACAGGCAAAGTCAAACTTCTTTTATCAACCCCTGCCTCCCACTTCCCCCAGCAGCTTCAGTGCTATCTGGTTTTCTATCACACATGGAATGAGAGGAAAGGATGACCATCCTGGAGTGGGAAATGGGACAAAATAAAGAGTGACAGGCTTAAAACCTCCCATTCTTCCCTTTCCAGGGGCTAAAGATACTGTGAAAATTTCTCCTCCAGACTCTTCCATCTGGAGAGGAGAAAACTAAGGTGGGTTTAAAAAATATTGTAGGTGTTAGTTAAACTGAGCTGCTAATAACTGAAACCTGCAATACTAGAACTAGGGAAATCCACTGAAACAGGTGCTAGAGCATCTTAAAGCCCATATATTAAAAAGTACATCTTTACACATTTGTGTAGTGAATTTCTTTTCCCACAGGGGATTGTGGGGGCAGATGGTATCAGCAGCTTCAAATGGGTCTGGACAAATTAAGACCAGATCATGATTCTATGATTCTATAACTCCATGATTCAGATAGTAAAGAATATGAGAAGGGATGTTCCCTATGATACAATGAGTGTGGATTATATGGATTACCTCCATCCCTGGGGGTCTTTAAAAGAAACTTGGAGACACAGTTTGGTGTTGGACTTGGCAGTGCTGGGTTAGCAGTTGAGCTTGATGACCTTAGAGGTCCCTCCAACCTAAATGGTTCAATGATTTTATGATATTGTAAGTATTGTCCATTCAAGACCATGAGTCTGAGATTCAGATTTCTACTTGGCAGCCGAGGATAGCTGGGGCAGCAGCTGGATTGCAGTTTGGAAGTGTGCCTGTGGAGGTTGTACCTTATCTCATTAGGCTGAGGAGACAAGTCTCTGTGCTAGATGAGGGTGCCTTAACAGCTTCACAAACAGCCACAAGTGATTATGTTTAGAAAGGCTGTGAAGGGAAGCTGGAGCCAAGTCCTTGTCAGTCTAAGCATGGAATAGGAATATCTTTCCTGAATGCTTCCCTTGGACACAAGAAAATTGTGAGTTAATATGGTACTTTAATACTCTACAGCTCTGCTTTGGAAGATTACTTTGAAGAAATTCTGATTTACACATAGCTAATGAATTTTTTTTTCAATTGAAGAGAGTGAGCATAATCTAGTTATGACAACTTGAGAAGAGTGTGACAACTTTTTACACTAAAGCCAAACAGGATGACCCAGCTAATTACAGTTCTGACATCCTTATATCAGTCCTGGACAAATTAATGGAATGACTGATATGGGACTTGATTCATCAAGAATTAAAAGCAGGGAATATAATTAATACCAGCTAACAGGACTTTACTGAAAGTAGATTTAATCCTGCTGTGTTGATTTTTTTAAAATGACATTTCATGTTTAACCTGTAAAGATAAAAAAAATAAGTAAAAAATGCATGACCTGGTATAGCACAACAAAAATATACAGTCATATAAAGTTAACTGATATGTATTTGATATGAAGTAAAAAAAGGGTAAACTATTTCACTGTGTCTCCAAATGCAGTCATAAATTTGGAATCACCAATGGCCTGGTGGTTCTAACTGGTCCCACAGGATTTAGCTAGGGGACCAGACTTGCCATGAAATTCTGATCTAATACTATTTGAAGATGACACAAGAGGGTGTGAAAGTAATAAGTAACAGAGAGAATGAGACACACCAGCAGCATGGATTGCTCTTTACGTGTGCTGGTCATGCACTTCAGGACAGTCTGGGGGAAACTGTACATCTGTGGGACAAAAGAAATGTAGGTAATGCTTAAGAATGGAGGAATCTGTCATGTTGGGCAGTGATTGTGAATAGACGTTTGTTGGAAAGATGTAACTGCAAAGTCTGGCTGTGACCAGTTGTAACAGGTGGTGCAAGCCAGTGAGAAATCTCAAGCAGCATTGCTACTGCATTGTGTAGTCTCCCCTGATTTCTTAATTTTACTTCTGAAGAAATAGTGTTTCTATAATGTGCCTTCATCTGCCTGCTGTCTGTGGAGTGAATCCCTTTTACCCTTAGCAGCCTCAGCAGTGCTGGACTCCTTCTTTATGCACATGGACACAGAACAAGTTTCTGAGACAGAAAAAATCAAACAGGTTCTGGAGGAGCTCATTTATCTTCGCTGAGAGAAGATAAAAATCTGGGAACTAGCACAGACTAAGCCTCTTCCTTCTATTAGAGAGCTAAAACTGAGTAAAGTTAAGCCTTGTTGATAGCCAGAATTTTAGATATACTTAGAGACCACAAATCCTTTTGAGTGTGAATGGTGATTGGACTTTTTGGCACTGAAGTTGATTATGATTTCTTTCTAGTCAAGATAAAATGACAACACTCATTAAAATGGTTTGAAGTGGTCATTTATGTTCCCTGGAGCTGTCTGTGACCCTTCAGACCAAAAGAACTTACAATATTGAAATTAATACACTTTGTACAACAAGCACTCACCATATGACATGAAGGACAAATACAGTGTCTTAAAGAAGCTAATATGCTGCAAATTACTTTCAAGGGCTTGAGTGAGTTTAACAGTAGAAAAAGGTAAACTAGGATATTTTTAGAAGAAATGCATTAAAGGAGTTTTGAACTGAGAAGCCGAGAAAGTATTGACAGAATTCAGCAAAATAAATGTTGGTTATAATCAAAGCTATATATTGTAAAAGATGAATTGATGATACAACACAAAATTGTGTGTGATCCTATTTATTGTTCTAATTGGCTATGTCTTGATAAATACCAGGAAATGATTGATCTCTCATCACAGATGCTCTGTGAGTTTGGTGGTGGTGCAGCATAAGCAATTTTAACAGCTGTGTATAGTTATTACAATTCACTAGCTGAAACAGTAATTTTCCTTAAATATTTCTGATTACTTAAATTAGCTCTAAGGTTAGAGTGTTGCTTTTCCTCAAGGATACTGCAGGTGCATAAACCATATAGTGAAAAAATGAAAACCCTCTATTTCTTGCATTTTGAGTGAAATCCTGTCTTGCTGATGCAAATGAATTATCTTCAGTGAAGGTGAATTTTCATCCACTCTTTCCACTGTTTCTGAATTTTATGAACATTGGATAATGACACTGAACACAGTAGTAATACTTGCTTGTTCTTGTAGGGTGGGACCTATAGTCAGAGAAACTGGAGATTGCTAAAAAGGGAATATTTGCAGAGCTTGCTCAGGGTTGTCAAGAAAACTGTTAGTGTTAGAACACTATAAAAAACTCTTCTAGCAGGAAGAGTCTGATTTCAGACTGTTCTAAATGTATTGAAATTATATTTGAAATATTTAATTCCATTTCTTGCTCTTGAGTATTCATTAACATTAGAAGAAAAACTCATGACATTAGATTAAGGCCACATTAGAAAATCCATAGCTTGGAATGACTGACTTGGGAGAATGATGAAGCTTAACATATAGTGATGAAAATTGTGAAATTCTACTCATTTTGGCCTCTAACTTGACTGAGTTAATTCAACTCACATTCAAGCCATGCTACAATGATATTGTTAAATATCTACAGTGACACATGTTTCAATTACATCTTTATATCCTGCCTTTTGCCATTCAGGGATCAGAAAATAATAGCTAACTTAAAAAAATAATTTTTTAAAAAAATATATATATATATACAAGCAGAGTTATTCCTCTATTATTATTCAGTAATTCTTGAACTACTTGTAGCACAAAGTGGAGCAGCAAGTAAATGAATGAGAAGGTTTAGTCATAAAAGTGATTATTGGTAATAGAAAATAGCTATGGCAATCTGAATTCAAAACAAACATGTACATCGGAAAAAACCCCAAAACTAAGCAATCAGAATGATGTGTTTTTTAGAAGGCTTTGAGAAACTGTTGGGAAAATTTTGTAGACACAAGTAAAACTGGCCTATAATGTCTTCCTTGTGTCTCAGACACAAGATGTGGAACTGAAGAGGACTGAAAATACTAAAGGAAGCTACTTTTTCCCCTTAAAGTCAGCTAGATGTAAAGAGGCATTCATCAGCATTTAGATTTTAAAATATTTTGTCAGCAGCTATATCAATTTGTTGTTGTCCTCAGTTAAAAGGATGCTGGGCCACTGAGAAATATATTTCTTAGTGGTATGGAAGCAATGTTGTTGAAAGACCGTGAGTCTGAAGAAGTTTTAAATACAAATAAGAGGAACACCAATTCTGATATGTGTGTTGGAAGCATATTACAGACGATTATTCAGAAATATATATCATTACATAGCTTATGAGAAGGAAGCAGGTGAGGATTTTTCTCTTCAAAATAAAACAACAGTGCATACATTTAAAATAAAAACTCCAAATCTGTTCTATATTTACCCCAGCTGAAGAAGAAACTAATATGGACAGTTCAGTTACATTGAGCACCTCCACGAAAACAGCCGATTGAAACTTTCTGATAGCATGGAAGCAAACTTCCTACAACCATTCCTGCATGTTCCCATTCCCTAATGTAATTCACCACATTTAATGTAATTAATTTGGAAAGAAGGAAGTGCAGTTTTCCCAGAGGAATTCCCTGACTGACAGCTGTTTTACATAATCAGTGCAGAAACAGCAGTAGTGGAGCATACTCCAGCTATTACCTCCTAATGGACATTTACTTTGCTTTGCTACTGTTTGGCTCAGCACAAAAGATGGCAACACACATAGAGAGATTCAATTTAAATTCCTTCCCCCATAAAATGAATTCTTTAGCTAAGTGTGTACATTCTGGGCCTTTTGTTTTGGGGCAATAATGAGCACCCTGTGCCCTGTCAGTCTGCAAGACACCTAGGTGTTCCCCAGAAATACCTAGGTGCACCACAAACTGAGTATAAGTTCAAAAATCCTCCTTGCCAGTGAGAAAATACTAACATCTTACACACTATTGGCTTTTCATAACTGTAAGTAAAGAATACATAAGGACTCCAATAATGTTTGTAAAATCATTTGTGAGTACTCATTGAGGGAAACTGTATTAATTTTTATTATTAATCAAGCCTATTCGATTGAATTTGTGGGTGAAATTGTAAAAACATTATAAAGAAAAAGCAAATAAGAATTTTATGCTTTTATGTGGCAAAGTTTAGTAAAGAAGGAATGTAGAATAGTAAATATAAAATAAATCAAATATTTGATTTCTCCTGAGCAACGTTTACCTAATCTGTGTGAGGAAAAGAATCATATCTTTCCCTATTGGCTCATATAATATACAAGTAACTTTTGGAACTTGTGTCTTTAATTGTCTATGTTTATTTTAAATGAAAAGCTGTGTATTTTTCTAAGGTGTATTTGAACCATCAATTTTGTAGGTTCTCCCCCTGCACACTCTACATGTAGGTGTTCAACAGTAGGTGTTGCTCCCAAGGTAAATCATAGTCTAAAATGAAAATTAAATAGTGTTTATTGAGGAAGGAGAATTCTGGAGGTTTTAATATGGTAGCTGAAGAGTATTTAAAGTGTAAAACCTCTAAAAACATATTTAATATTATATTAACTCTAATTTCTAAATAATGTAAAACTAGATGACCACTCAGGCAAATGTGGAAGATGCGCAGTTTTCAGTCTGTTCCTTTTCTTCCAAATATTCCCACAACGAATTTTTCACTCATCTTATATCCTGACTATGGAATTTCTGTCCATGTGCTTTATTGCCCAGATGCCATTCACATTTTCTGAGAATGTAAGTATCAAATCCAAATTGCCTATGTGATTTTCAGTTGTTAAATGTTTAATGTGTTTTATTGGCAATTGCGCAATATAAATATTCTTTTTAAATTACATCCTAGATTAATAGCACCTAAAATGTGATCTTAAAAATCCTGGAATATTTCCAGCATTATAAGTAGCAATAGGGCTTAGCATTTTCTGTTTGGGTTCTATACTCTAGGCATCCTTTGTTCAGTATATGCTCGCTTTTCAGTGCTGTTTCTTGAATTTGGTTGTACAAGAATGGTCTCAAACATTCTTAATATGATTAGAGAGCATCATATGGGGAACAAAACTTAGTACACTCAAATTCAAGCTTGAATGGTATTGACAGAACATCCTATGAATTTTTACTGAAATGTACAACTACAGCTACAATTGCTGTTGAAAACAAATCACAAAGATCAAGTGACCCAAATAGCTTTCAAAGAGGAGGGTGTTGGTATTATTATTCTTTGGTTGTTGGGGTTTTTTTTTCTGGTCAGTAGTGGGCTTTCCTTGCCTGTTTATATTTCTGTTGGAGTTCAGCAATATTTGCACAATATCCTATTTGTGCATACACAATCTGAGAAATACGGTGATTTGCAAACAGGGTATTGTGTTAATTATAGTAGGTGCTTTGCCTATTTACATTTTTGAGCAGCTCGAACTAAATTGAAAGAATAAAACCAATGAGGCAGGAAAGTCCAATTAAAAGCACATTAATCAAATGCCCCACAAATGCCTTTCCTCTCTAATACATATTGTTGCACTTTATGTTGAGAGCCTGTTTGATGCCAATTGTCCTTCTGTATCTAATGCAGAATCTTGTTCAGTCAGTGTGCAGTAATAAATGTAATTGTCAAAGGCCTGGGTTCAGATCCTTCATTTTATATTTTTATAGATTTTATAGTTAATTTAAAATTTGAACCATTCTTCTTTTAAAGATTAATTATAACCAAGAAACAAAGAGAAATGAGAAAGTGACTACCGCTTTAAGAAATGACTATTTGAAACAAAAGCTGCTTTTCATGTACCATAGTTGCAGCAGAGTTTCTTCTCATCTGCACTCGAATAAGTTGAAGTAGACTGTTGGTTTTCACATAAAATTCAAACTAGAAAAACGGTTCAACAGAGCACTTAAAATTTGTTCCCTTGATATCTGGTGAACAAAATTAGCTTGACTGAGCTTCTTGTATAATGCCATAAATCAAGAATAGGTCTGTGGGAACTCATGTGAAAAGTTTATTTTTTTGCACTGATGCATCTCTCAATAAATAAATGAATACTGGTGGCTGTGCTGAAACACAAATTAGGTATTCAAGTAATCTGAAATCTGGACATAGAATTCCACTTCTTGCTCCATTGTATCATCTTTATATGATGTCAGGCAAGACTTTTAGGACCAGATCTCAAAGAGAGAGGAAAAAAAAAAAAAAAGGGAAATTAAAACACGATTCATACAGAAATTAGAATCTGAATCCCTTCTGTCTAATCCTGGGAATGCTTTTCCATTCCTTATACACCTGGACCATGCTCCTGTTTTGGGGCAGGCCAACTTCAAACAAGGCTGAATGGTCAGGTGTCTGCACAACTCTAGGACTGTCCAGGGAAGAGGCAGCTTGTCCCCAAGGGGGAGTGTGTCTGCCAAGCAATGGCAGCACACAGAATGCATGCTGACAAGACTGGGCTCCCTACAAAACCCCACTGTACTCACTTTGAAATATAAACCCTTCAGGGTGGTACTTAGGTGCTGCTATAAAGAAAAAAAAAAAAAAAAAAAAAGGAGGTTTCCAGAAAATGGTACATCAAGTTAAAATATTTCTTTATCCATACAGGACTGGAAGTTCCTCAGACAAGTGGATGGAGTTTAAATTCTCTTAAGCTGGAGAGAGATTTGGAACCAGGCCTTAGTTTAGGTTTCTCACTCTAAGACAATAGTAAAGAGTGAGTCCCTAAGCCTTCTCCTTCCTAGTTGAGAAACAGGGAAAGAGTTGTAAGGGGTGTAGGAGTCTCCCTGCAGAGGGTTATCTATGGGTGTGTGCATCTCTGTGTGTGCCATGGGAGCCAGAGTCAGGGTGGGATCACAGCTGCACAAGCTGTACCCATCGTCTCCGGTGTGTTAGTGCTACTGCTGCTGCACTGAGCGGGACAACTTTAGCTCAGTGCCTGGAAGCAAGTTCCACCTGGTTCATCCTTTGGATCTCTTTCTGACACACCCTGCCATGGGCATGTCTTCCTCCAGTTCTATCTGAGCCAATGGGAGAGTTTTCACTCCAATTCTCCTACCCTCATCCCCCTTTGGGTGCCCTCTCCATACGGACACACCTCCCTTTCTCTCCTTTTCTCTGCCTTTTGCACCAGAGATCTCCATCCTCCTCAGCCTCCCAGCTGAGCTGTTTATAAGTCATTCCTGAGAAAGTGTCAAAGACCTAAATGAACTCTGCTCAAGCCATCCCAGGTAACTTCACTTTAGACCAATGGGGAGGGTTCATGTGAGCAAGTCAGATAGATAGATTTCAAATATGAGGACCCTGTAGGAAGCCCTGTCTGATAAAAGAGTTCTTGTGAACAGGAGGGAACATCCAAATAAATTTTAGTAGGAAACTTACATGTATTGCTTTTTGTTTTGGACTTTAAACCTGGTCTTTAATCTTTTTTTAACAGTGTACCGTTTGCTGCACCAGAGAGAAAAAACAGTCTATTCATTATCTCTATGACTTAACACAATTGTTTGCAATAGCTGAGTATTCAATAACGTGCAATAATATTAACTATTGAATTTCCCTTCAGTGAGAGGATTCTCAAGAGGATGCTTCTGAATGAAGTTAAAGAGGCTTCACCATAAAATTTTATGTAACTAGCAATGCAACTATGTATGGCATTGCCATAGAATATTTGTAACTGGAAAAATAGCATCCCATTTGTTAAGCTAAGCCTTCCATGGGAGAAGGAGGATTTACTGGAGGACATGTTCAATATACATAATAGATACCATTTCTCAGGATTAAAAATGTGGATTCCTGAACAGTAAATTGAAACCTTCTGACTTGCTTTTCCTAGTTATCATTAGCAGTTATCTTAGAAGTAGTTCAGAGATGGTGGTGTCCATGTTCCCTGGTTACTGGGCATGGGAACTGAACAAGTTGAAGGCAGATAGCCATAAATAACAATGTTTTAATGGTGCCATCAACTCAAAATTCCTTAAAACAGTGATGATAAAAATCTGTGAAGAAATAACAAGATAAGTTCATTACCAATTAATTTTCTTTCACTATATGAAAATCTAAATTTAAAAAGAGCTATATTGTGTTATTAATGAAGGGTGAGTAAAATATGCTTAGGTTTATGATTGCTGTTTCCACTAGTAATGCCTCTCTACAATTTAGCTTGTATTAAAAACAGAAAAAAATGATTAGTAGTATTTTATGCCTTGGGCTAATTTGTTTAAATTTGAAATATTGTACTGAACTAAAATTAAAACATATGCTCTGTGCATATACTCTGTGAAGTACTGCAGATAGATATTCTTCTCATAAGTAAATGAAGATGGTTTAAAAATGTATATCTCATTTCCTTCTAGGGATATGCAGGCTAAGCAAATGTGCCTTGCCTCTGTGCTTTTTTAAAAACAGACTCATAGAGAAGCTTGAATCAGATATTTGATGCAAAACTTTGACACTCAATGAGATATGTCAGAGTAGCTTCTAAGTCTATTCTTTTATTGGCATGTCTTGAAAAAGTTCCAAACCCAGTGGCAAACATTAAATTTATATATATTAGTCCATCTCGCCTCCTAGCAAAAATAGACCTCGTTACATATTTATAAAGCACTACATTCACTCCTCCAAAATTCTAGCGAAGTAGTTTGGTTTGTTGTTTTGCAGAAAGGGAAAACTGAGGGACCAAGAAGTTGGGAGGATTTGCCCAAAGTCACAGAATGGATAAAAAAAAGAGAAGCAGAAAGAAAACAGAAAAGATCTTCCACAACAAATGAATCATTCTCTCCAGTGCTATTACTGAGTTGTAACAAAGAGTTTTATATTCTCAATTTTCTTGCCTCCATAGGATTCCCTCACTGTCTAGTACTGCTTTGCTGCTTCATTAGCTTAATGGTAATCAGAGGCAAAAACCCTGTTCCTTGGCCTTTAAAATCCTCCCATGTTTAAATTGAAATAAGAAAGAATTTTTTAAATGAGAGAGAACAAAAAAATCCATGTTTCTTTCACGAGGTAAAAGAACACTGTAGGAGGCAACCACCGAGCCTTATGTGGCTATAGGCTTCAGCTGTACCATTGATGTTCCTTGTCCAGGAATAAAAAAATGATGCCTAAAAGCAAAAGGGATTCAAGAAGTCAGAATAAAATTATCACCCCACAGAATAACTAACTTTCCACATGTCCTGGTTTTGGGCAAGTTTGTGAGAAAACTTCTGAAGGGGTCCTGGTTTGGGAAAAGGACACCACAAGATTTTATGAACTTTGCACTGTAGATCAACTCTCTCAGTGTGCCCAGGAACTTTGCTCTCTGAGTAGGCTCTTTGGCCACAACACTACTTCGTTGAACTATGTTATTCTGCTAAACAACATATCCTCCCACAATACATCCACTGTTTTATTTGGCTTGTAGACCTCAGGGATTAATTCCTTTTCCAAAATCCTAAATTACGGGGTCATGCACTGATTATGGATCATAGCCAAGGACCTAAATACAGAGCACCTAAAATGATGGTTTGTGAGAATATACCAGTAAGATCTAACCCATTGCTTGATTCTTGACTTCCAGATTACTCCAGCCTATATTAAATACAAAAAAGGAAAAATTTTTAAAGTGGAATAGGTATGTTTTTCATGGTTAGCCACTCTTTAAAACTTGGCCTGTACAGGGCTCCATCTCCACTCTGGCTTTCTCTGCCACTGGCGGCTCCAGAACCTGGCAAAACTTCTCTGGCAGCATTTTGAGCTCCAGGCTATGACCCAGTACTAGGCATCAGTTCTTTTAGGCAGGCCTTGTTCAACTACATGAACTCCTGGATGCCTACTGCTGTATCCTTTCCTGAGGCAAGCACTGACAGGGATTTTAAAGGAGGCCCTACTCTGCCTTCCCCATCTCTGGCTGTTTTCTCCCTCTCTTCTGGACCATAATAACTGGGACAGCTGGAGAAAGATCTGCCTGATCACAATTGCAGACAACTGCACATGGGAGGACACTCCTTGTAAATACAACTGCTATTTCTTCTGGAGGTAACAAACACACTGCGTGTTTCTGCAGTTCACCTCCAGAATGTGTTCTAGCTTTGAGCTCATCCTAGGAACCTCTGTGTAGCAGTATAAGGGCAACCACTGACAACCAGAGATCCATATGTTCTATCCACATACAAGTGGAGATTTTATCTTTTCATAATCTTAATCAAGTCTTGGGAGCCAAAAATCTTCACTGTAAATTGATGGGAAGTATGTTATTTTTGGACTGAGCTTGCATTAACTCAAAAGTTGGGCAGAAAATTGTTCTATTCTTTTTTTTTTGTTGTTTTGTTTCACTATTCAAATTAGCAGATGCATTTCCTATCATTTGGTACTTTTTCTGTCAATAACACACAAATCCCATGGAAACATGCCAAAGATTTTCTTAGCAACCAAGCCTCTTTCCTGATATACACAATTAACTACAACAGTCTGTTAAAAGCTTAAAATAAACCTGTCTTTTTTTTTATTTAGAATTTTATATAGTGAAACAAGATTCATTGGTAAGGAATTTAGCACAGTTTCAGGAGAATTTATTTATTTTTATGGAGGCTGAATACTCAAGAGATGTCATGATAAAAGCAGGTGTTGCCATAGAGGCAAATCTGCTGGGATCAACCCAATGACTAAGTTCAGGTAAATTAAAAGCACTCTTACCAATTGATGGTATGGGCCCCCCATGATTAAAATGTAAATTGATTCATGCCTTGTAAGTGTATAACACTGCTGCAGAAAGCATCCTGCTCCATCAAGAAGTAGCAAATTCCATTATGAAAGATGGGATTTTGACAAGCTGTTTCTTGTTCCAAGAGGGTAACCATTTTGGAGAAGAGTTTGTAGATTCTTGGCACTGCTTCCTGTGTCTCTGGAAGGTGCAGACTAATCACATTTTCAGAAAACAGAAGTTATAGTTTTTATATCTTCACATTTGGTTAAAGTAAAATAGAACAAAATATCACAAGTTCTATCCTATTTTTAGAGTTTTTTTTTTATCTTTGCTTAGAATAATCTCCATTTTCTTCACAGTCTTTGAGTTAGACCTAGAGTACAGGCTGATGGTATATGAAAAAAAATTATTTTTAGAAGCAGTATATGTAACTGCTATGAAAAGAAATAAACCAAAAGCATCTGAGGTAAAAACTGCCACTTGAACTCACCTTCTTACAGGCTTGTGTGGCATGCTTTTGTCACAAGCTAAACATCCATTTATGCTGTGGCATCAAAAAGCTTACAGACCTTTAGATCTCCCTGTAGGTATTAGATGGAGCTAGAATTTAAACATCCTATCTTTCCAGCAATCCTGAAAGTAGGTGCCCGTGAACACAAATTCTCCAGGCAATGAGAAAAAACCACTGGTAAGTAGAAGAATCATAAACAAAGGAATGAGAAAACACAGCATTAAGCCTTATCAGCTGAAGACTTTAAGTAGCCCTTTATACAGGTCTTCTAAATAGTTTATGGGCAATGGCAGCTTTAGTGATCTCACAGGAAGAATGACTTCTTCAGTAAACCTGTTTGTTGAAATTTAATGATATGCTTCCAAGTACAATTCTCTTGATTTGTGCCTGCTGTTGGCAAGTACAGTACATGACAACAACTCTTCCCTTCACAAGTGACCCACAAGACGTAATGCAAACAGCTGCAGTATAGCAATGTGGAATGACCTAAATGGCTGTGCTAAAGCTTGCAGCAATTTAGACATTCTTAAAGCTCCACAAAGCTGTGCAAACTGGCAAAGAAAAAAGAAAAAGGAAATATTAATTCTTGGTTTAGCGGATTTTATACCAAAAAAAAAAAAAAAAGTTACAAGAAAAGTAAATTTTACATATAACTTGGAAAACAAGGAACGCTTCAGTTTCCTGGAGCTGAGTGGCTTGAACTGTGCTCCACTGCAGTCATTAGGGGTCTGTGAAATTGTACCAGTGCCAAAAGTTAGCATGGTGGATTATATTTGCCTGTCTTATTGCATGGTAATAAAATGCAATGGCCACTTCCAGCCATCTCTGCCATTCCCTTCTGCTGCCAGGGGATGGGAAAAGGGCTTCCACAGCCATTTTGACAAACACATTGCCAGGTCTCAGGGCCTGGGCTTTTGCCTGATGATGTTTCTAATCTTCATACCTTTGCCACAGAGGTTTAAAATGACCTTGAAATAAAAGAGTCTTTTTAGTTAAGATTTTGTCTATGTATAAATTTCTGAAATAGTATTGCAGAAAATAGTCTCTTAGATAAGGAATGTATTTTCAGCTCCTAGTTTCACAAAATACAGATGGCTATGATTTCTTACAGATCTGCTAATATATGGGGAAAACATTTCTGCAGGAATTGAGAGAAAAGTCTAACTTTTTAATCCATATGATATTTACTGGTTGTCTGAAATAAGACTAGTTTTCTGCAATAAAATCTTTTTGAGGTAAAAAAAGAAGAAAATTTAAATTGAGTCAAGCCATTCCTGGAGCTAACAGCTTTTGAGGCTGGGGAAAAAGTATCTTCTTTTATGCACAAAGCAGGAGTTCAGTCCTCATTAATATCAATTAGAAGTTGATGAAGTTCTTTGTTTTATTACACTGCCATTTGTACTACATTTTCAAATTACATCAAGACAATAAATATTCTCACTGACAGTAACTGCTCACAGGGGATTTTAAGCAGCACGAGACACATAATGAAACTCAACTCATTATTATTATTATTAATTATTTGTATTATTTTATTGCATAGGAGTTGTAGTCATGGATCATGACTTCATCGCATGATGCATAAAGCTAGAACAAAAAGGCCATTAATTGCTACAAATCAGAGATTGTTAGTGACATGGCTTGGATAGAGCCTGACTTAGAATTTTCACCTTTCCAAAAACTTGGACAATGCTGTTTGACCAGACAATTGGGCTTTCCAATAAATGTTCAACAACTGAATACAACAGAATTCAATAGAATCACAAGGTTGGAAGAGACCTCCAAGATCATTGAGTCCAACCCAGCCCTAACACCACAACTAGACCATGGCACTGAGTGCCACATCCAGTCTTTTATTAAACACATCCAAAGATGGTGACTCCACTACCTCCCTGGGTAGTGACCATTCCAGTACTTTATTATTCTTTCCATAAAAAGAATTCCTCTCCATAAAAACTTTTTTCCCAATATCCAGCCTATATTTCCCTTGGCACTACTTGAGACTGTATCCTCTCATGTGTTTTTGTTGTCTGTGTTCAAGCTGACCTTGCAACATCTGTGTGGAATCAGTGCCACTGGAGCAGCCATTCCCACTCAGCTGGCTGAGGGACTCCCACCACTCCCAGCTCACAGCAGTGTCAGCCCCCAGGTGCTCCTCTGCCTGTGATCTCACAGCCCCCCTACCCCTGAAGAGCAATGAGCATCTCCCAGCCTTGCCTGGCCCATGCCACTGCCAGTTCCTTGCACAGTGTAAGTGGTAAGAAAACACCAAAGTGTCTGGTTGTAATGGCATGAAGAAGAAAGGGCAGTCACATTTGGCACCTGCTTGTGACTTCTCTATCAGCTGATGGATAGTGAAACTGCATCTCCTAGAAGAGTAAAGCCACAAATAAATATATTTGATACATATGATGTTTGGCATGTACACATCTATATTTATGAAAGTCAAGAAAGAGTGTGAAGATGAGAGGTGTGATTTAAAGCATATCCCTGGTTTCAGGGCCCTTAATGCAGGCAGCATGGGGTGACCAGCACAGTCTTCCCCACAAAGAAAGCAGCCGGGGAGAAGGCTTGGCTGAGATCTGTGTTAGTCACTCCGGGAGCTGATAATTGTTCCAAGAGCTGCCAGCAGGACAGGATTAAACAGAGGAGAGAGGCACAGAAGTTAAACCACCTCTATCACCTGCATAGAGATATTTGCTGTACAAGGGATCAGCCAGCAATTACACAAAGAGAGGAAAGAAGCAGAAGTGGAGCTCCACTGGGGCATCCCCGAAAGAGAAGTGGGTGAAAAAGACAGGCTGAAATTATGTTTTTGAGAAACAGATGGAGAGGCAGTTAAGAATAGGTCTGGAAGGTGGGATAGAACAAGAACCTCTCTCTCTCTCTCTCTCTCTCTCTCTCTGTAGAAGGAAACATTTGTTCAGCAAAAAGAGTTGTTTGGGTCCGGCAGCTGCTGAATCAGCTTCCAGGTATTTGTGCCTGTCTCAAATATACGATTCTTCCTTTCCCAGTGGATCTGCAGGGGTGCTGGTTTGTCCTTGCCATTATGGACTGGCTCCACTAATAGTGGCCAGTCCAGATGGTTACTGCCCTTAAGATAAAGAGTATATAGAATGGGGTCAGGGAAGACCAAAGCAGGAAAAATTCAACTCATTTCAGTACAAAGGATAGGCCCTCAGGCTATATCTAGATAGCATACTTCTTAAATGAGAGGGGAGAAAATGGCATGCAGGAAACAGTTGCCAAAACCATAGTACCTTCTTGTCAGCCACTCACAAACCAAAAGAGAATACCTCCCAGGAGTCATTTTAACAAGGAGTGTCTGTGCATGAAATGAAGTATGATGCTCATACTTCTGTTAGAAACACTGACTGACAACTCCTAAATTTCTAATTTTCAAAGGCTATCTATTACTCTGAACACGGTGTGACCTGGAGCCCATGCAGCCTTCCAAGCCATAATATTAAAGAAGAACCTCAATGAAGGACCTCAGAAGAGATTTGGTATTCTGTAAATATTCCCTGTTAATAAAATCAGAAATTAGGCGGTTTTATTAGCCAAGATATCTCAAAAGAATATCTGAAAGTGGAAACTCCAGATTTGCTGGGGGATAGATGTAGGAAGATGATGAGTTTATTCAACCCCCAAAAAACATAAAACCAAAACTGTCCTTATGGTTAACAGAGAACTGAAGCCAAGTAGTAACATTGAGAGGACTTGCACTGGGGTAGGTGGATATATAATAGCAGTGTATTTGGGCTGGTAACTTCCTAGACATTTTTATCCAAAGCTTTTCATCCCAGACAACAAGAAAGGAGAGGGGAAAAAAAAAAAAGAATAAAAAAGATGTATCCTAACCTGCAGCACCCAGGCCATTTTGGACTCAGAAGTCCAAAATGATGGGGTGAAGAATCATGATGAACTTGAGGAATCACATACAGAAATCACTGCTTAATTAATAAAGAATCACAACAGAGAAAATCTGAGATCACTCAAACACTTTATCAATCCAAGCAAAGTGTTTGCATTTTCTCCTTGTCCATTAAAAAAGTCATGCTTGGTAAGAGGATGTGAGAAGTGGTCTTGTGCATTTCAAAGTGTAATGAAGCCAGAAAAAAACCACCAACATTTCTAAGGATGATAATACATGAAGTAGGATTTTAGAACTATAAGACTTATCTCCAAAATTCCATCTTAAGTAGTAAAATGTTGACAGAAAGCAGAGAGAGGTTTCAAATGGTCTCTGCAAAGGTTCCAGCCATGGAGCTGTAAGAGACACAGAGGCAAGCAGTTCAACTTTGTCCTTCCAAAGGAGCCTTCTTATCTCCTTGACAGAACACCTGTGTGCCACAGCAGCCTCACCTAATCATCCTCCACTGCCTGTAGGTGTTCTTTCCTTGTGGGGTTTCAGTGTTGCCTGCCTGGAGGGACTCCTCTGCAGGAGAGCTTCCTGCTGCAGGGCCATTTGGATAGAGGCAGGAAGAGATACAGCTCAGCAATTCCCCCAAAGGCAGAGCTGCAGTCCAGGCAGGCAGATAAATGATTGCCCAGCTCTTCAACCTCACACACCATGAGAACAGCCAGGTGGCTGAAAGGAAACCAGACTCTCAGCACTGCTCTGAGCATGAACTGTACCCCAAGTGTGTTGATTAAGAACATCAGGTCATGAATTTTTCATGTGGTTATTTTTTTGTTGTTGTTGTTTTTGGGGTTTTTTGATTTTTGGTTTGGTTTTTTTTTCTGGAATGTGTCTGCTGTAATTTTTTTCCCAACATATTCTACTATTGATAACTATGGCAATTGTGCCCTGGCAATATTCCATAGCTTTTAGGATGCAGACACTGCTCACTCTGATCCTTCTTCTCCCACTCTAACAAATTCTCCTCAGCTATCCAGGCTGTTCCACTTTGTATAAATGACGTATCCACCAACCAGAAAAAGAAATTAATTTCTTGACTTAGAGGTGATGGATTCAGGTCAAAGTCCCTGCCCAATGCCACTTGGGGGTGTTTATTTAATGCAAGGGTTACACAGAGCTCATAGACTTGACACAGGAGGTAGGAGAGATGTGCACCTTGCAAAGCCAGGCAAGGCAACACAGAGCATTTCAAAGCCCCATGTGTAGGTGACTGAATCAAGCAGTGGATCAACACAGTGTGTCTGATTTGGCACAGGGCACCTGCTTCCGAGGGAGGTGAACTGGCTCCATTGATACCCACCAGCTGAAGAAGCTCAGATGTCTGATATGCTTCTACAACCTACAGTCAGATTCCTAAATTTAGGTTTCTTAACCTATATCTCCTTCACCTCAGAGCTGCCTTGTGGGCCTTGCAGGGGACAGACCAAATTCCTGCCCTGGATGAGGGTGGCAGAACCTGCATACATGTGCTGTACGCCAAACCACCTCCAGCTCTCTCAACCTCTCTGTAAATATAAAATATCTGGAAAAATATTTGTCCCAGAATAGGATAGGACAGCTTTTGAAATCTGAAATAATTTTGCAGCAAGTGAAAACTGTCTTCCACCCATCTCTAGCTCTCAGCTTCTCAAGTATCTGAGACATCTATATGTGAAAGGGAAACCTCACTATGGTTTGATGAGAAAAGCAATGAGATCCCAACCACTTCCTCAGATAAACAAACCTGGGGTCTTGCCACTACTAGCCAAAATAAGTCTGAAGAGAGCAAACCAACCTTTCTAGTCTGTAAATAGCTACAGAAGATGCTGAGAACAGATACAAGAGCAGCATTGCCTGAAATTAATGAAGAAAGAAGAGTGTGTCACTGTGGAGAAGCAGCAGTGTAAAAGCACAGCAGCAACAATTGTACCCACAAGATGAAGAGAAGCAAAAGGAATTATTCTCTCATCATTAAAGGATGCTCCCTGGAAATAGATGGACTTAGTATACAAATACATATTGCTCTTTCTGTTCTGGATAATTCATTGCATCTGATTTTAGAAAAACATTTTAGTAGTCTCATCTCCTCCCAGACTGAAGAGAAGGCAACAGGAAATATGCTGGTTTATGCCAACAGCAACTCTATAGATATGAGATATATGAGATACATTTTTTTGCCTTTAAAAGTAAGACAAGCAAGAAGAAAAAATTGTAGCTACATATAAAAATGTATCATAGAATCATATAATGGTCTGGGTTGGGAGGGACCCCAAGGATCATCTGGTTCCAACCCCCCTGCCATTGTCAGGGACACCTCCTGCTAGACCAGGTTGCTCCAAGCCATGTCCAACCTGGCCTTGAACACTTCCAGGGATGGGAAAGTCACAGCTTCACTGGGTAACCTGTTCCTGTGCCTCAACACCCTCACAGTCAATAATTTCTTTCTAACATCTTACATAAATCTCTTCTCTTTCAGTTTAAAACTTTTCCCACTTGTCCTATCATTAACTGCCTGTGTAAAAAGTCACTCCCAAGTCTTTTTTATAAGCCCTCTTTAGGTACTGGAAGGTTGCTATAAGGTGCCCCTGAAACCTTTTCTTTTCAGGGCCAAACAGTCCCAGATCTCTCAGCCTGTCTGCATAGAAGTTCCACCCCTTGGAGCATCTTTGTAGCCCTTCTATGAACCTGCTCTAACACACCCATGTCCATTTGTGCTGAGGACTTCAGACCTGGATGTAGCGCTCCAGGTAAGGTCTCAAAAGTAGAGGGGGAGAATCACCTCCTGGAGAATCGACCTGCTGGCCATCCCTCTTTTGATGCAGCCAGGATGTGGTTGGCTTTCTGGGTTGCAAGTCCACACTGTTGGCTCGTGTCCTGTTTTTTGTTCAAGAGAACCACTAAATCTTTCTCCACATGGCTGCTCTCAATGTGTTTTTGTATGTCAAAGGCATTGAAAGGATTACCAAATTAACCATTCTCCTGCCAGCTTAATATCAGTTCTGGCAAATTTAACAGAAGGGTATATATGGATTTTATTATTAAACAAATTACAGCAGAGGCATACAATCAATACCAGTAAGAAAATAAGAAAACAAAGTATTTTCCCAAAGCAACTCAATATCCTTTTAGTCATGTGACAGATTTGGTTGATAAATGTCTAAATGCCAATCCAATATATCAAACACATGTGTATATATATATATATATATATATATATATACACATAGGAAATTTTGGTTATTGTAGATTGCATCTTGGCTGAATCACTGAGGCAGTAGATGACAAAACCCATCAAATGACTGATCTTAAAGATTAACTTTCCTGGGAAATCCTTACTAAGGAAGCATATTTTTAGTGCATTGCCCTGTGTCTTCCCATTATTTAACTTCTATCAGTGAACTGGGAGAATTTATAATACTGTTGATAAAGTTTGTACATAAAACAAAACCAGGAGGATTGATAAACAAAAAAAGGACTGGTGTTCCCTCTAGCAGATGCAATAAACTGAGCACAAACAAGCAAACAGAATTAATTTACAGGGAAGCCAAATAGTTACATACTTGGAAAAAGAACATTTGTGCTTATGGGAGCAGAGGTTGCATCCTGGGGAAAGGAAAAGAAATTGGGGAGTCACACTAGATGGTGAGCTGATCCTGCAGCTTCAGTGTAAAGTGATGGCCTAAAAGATTAACACTGTTTTTAAATGTATAAGGCATGACACACTGAGTAGGAGCAAGAGCTTCTATGCCTCTTGTATTTAACACCAGTTGCTTAAATAATAACATTCCTATCCTCAACAGAAACAATGGGGAATTGTCCATCATCGTAACTGTCCTTTGTGTTTGTAGGTGTGAAAGGCAGTTAGCCCACAAAGCTGGAAATTACAGGGATTGTGTAGGTACCACCAGTTATCAGCAATATGTTGGATGACAAATTTTGTTATATTTGAATAATTGTCACAGAATTTTAATATAGCTGCAGCCACATTTTCATTAGTGTTTTGACCAAAATACTGTAAACTACAATACTTGATAAGAAATCAATAATACATAATAATTATTCATTATTAAGAGATGAAGAACATTGCATGCCTGGGTCTTAGCTCCCTTAGTTTTCTAGCTGGTCACATCCATGTACCAAATTCAACTCAAAATAATGTTTAATGACTGTAGCAGACACCTCCACTAATTTACCTCTGCCTGAGAAGATCAGAGGGAAAGGATTTTGTACAAATTTGGAGGGTATATGGACAGTAAAGGGGATACAGAGCCCTGTTTCCAGAGGAGATAAGGGAACCTGACTTAGTATCACAAAGCAATAGTAGCTTCTTCCAAAAATACCTTAGAATCAGTTGGAAAACAGAGGAGTACCATTTAAGTAATTTTGAAAATCAGAGGCTTTCTTGTCACTAAAGCTGTAAGAATAGCTTTCTAGAAGGAAGAACAAGCAACAGAGACAACTTGGTCTTAAGACTGAGATAATTCAGCTTAAGCTAAGGACGAGATGACATGTTCCTTTGATTGCAGGACTGGGTTTTATGATGAAGAGGTGCCTTCTGTTTTTCAGCTTTTCTGCTGTTACACTGAAATAGAGGTCTGGGTGTTGGTCATCTAAACAATGCATGAAAGTTATAAAAGACCATAAAATGGAATAAAAAGAAAATATTTAGAAAAAAGTGAAAGATGCAACTCAATTGCTGAATTAAGTACAGTCGCCATTTAAATAAAGAAAATACCACTGAATTTGGATTTTCCAGCCAGTAAGCCAGTTGTATTTTGGGAAGGTAAGTCTAGCTTAAAATTCAAGCAGAACCCATTATAGACATAGTGACAGAGGTACAATTTCATAATTTTTGCATCAATGGCTGCAGACCATCCAGAGGCAGCACTGACCTACAGAAGAGGAAGAACAGGAGAAGACACCTTTTGTAGAAAACCTCTCTCAGGCTGAGGCAGGTGAAGTGTTGCTGTGTTTGGGACAAGCTCCCAGAAAGACGAGAGCCAAGAGTATACTTGTGAGAAGAGAAGCATCCTCCTCTGCTACTAAAAGCCTCTCTCTCAGCTGCTATGTGAACTCACTTGAGGACTAGAATTACCTATGCAATTTTTCAGTAGAAAGGTGAATTTGGAGCCTCCAAGGTATCCAGGTTGCCAAGTATTTTTATTTTTTATGCTACAACTGAGCCTGTGGCAGGGAACTGCTCAGAAAGGGCAAAAAAACAAGACCAGGCTGAGGTTTAGTTTGTGTCTGTGGCTACCTTCTGCTTTGCTAGTTCTGTTTTTTGACAGCTGGGAACCAGCTCATCCCATGAAGGATCACTATGAGCAGCAAGCTAATGAGATAAGCACAAGATATCACACACAGCATCTGTGCTCCACCCACACACTGCTGCAGCCTCCTGGGCCCTTCTCACTCAGAGGTGCTCCACAACCAGCAGTGTTTCAGGACCTACTGTCCACTGCTTTCCCTGCAGATCAGGGGCCTGAGTGCTCTTGAACTTGGTTTGAGAGTCAGGTGTTTTATAAATGCTTTGGAAACAGAGCAGGTAAAACATCTGAGATCATCAGGCAACTGACTTCATTTGAATTTGGATTGTACAAACTGGAATGCTTTCAACTCTGAGGTGTCTCAGACCATTGAACTGTGAGAGGAGGATCTCAGAAAGGGTTACAATTACTTCTAAGTTAATTGCTAATACTTTGAGACACACCACTGTTCTCACCTTTTGAAGAGGGAGGAATAAATGTACAAAGAATGTGTGATTGCAGAGAGGTTGTCACCTACCCCACTGGCTCCCATATGAGCCAAGGTTAAAATATGGCTCTTCAAGTCTGAAACTGGACACAGTGAGTGCAGTAACTGCATGGCTCCCTTAAGGTACTTGGGACCCAGGAGCTGTGGGAGGGTCAGATTCTGTGTATTATTTCTCCTCCTGTAAGGTGGAGGTACTAATATATATTTATTTAATTGGATATATCCTCTCTTACAAAGGAAGAACACAGCATTTAATGTAATGGTGTATTCCAACCTGAAACTCATGGTAATCTTGATGGAGACTTGAAGAAACATTTTTCTAAGGAAATCCAAAATCATAAATTGTCACCTTCTGTCATGAAAATAAAAATATTTTTCTAAAAAAGGCACCAGATGAAATATACACATGGAAAATTATTTAATCATACATTTTTATGTCTTAAATGTGCTTTCTTTTCTTTTTCCTTGAGGTCTCCAGCTTCTATCTTTCAAGGCTTGTTCCACAACCACAGGAAAAAAACATCCTGTTTATTTTTAAATCAAATCTAAATATCTCATGGGATTTGCAGATCCAGTAGCCCTGAAATTAAATGCAATTCCCTAAGGTTTAGCATCACAGAGATGTAAACATGCCTGCCATCAATGACTACATAAATAAACTAGAAGTTTGGTAGTACTAGATTTTTCTTCCATCTTGGGTCTGCTGATTTAACTAAGGGAGGGGAAAAAAAGACATTTTGTAACATTTCAGAAGAGATTTATGTTTTCAGTGTGTTGCAAGAGTGAGGTTGAAAAGCTTTTGGGGATGGAGGTGCAACAGTGTAACACTAAGTGCCACTAACACAAAACAAATTCATTCTGAGTTTGCTGAATAAGAGGTTTAATGGGCTGGATGTTATGGACATCACCCGTGACAGGGATGGAAGAAGAGGTAAGTGATGGGTTGGTGAGATTCACAGGATTACACACCTAGGGACATCTTCTGGGCTGCCTGCCAGCTAATGCCTCTGCCCTATGAGATCTGCATGGTGCTTGCCATACCCCCCTGCAATGCTCCAAAGGATGGCTTGTACACCCTCATCTGGCCTTCTCTTCACCCTTCAGCCCAGTCCTGCCCCTCTGCCTGTACCAGTCAGCTGCTCCCACTCTGGGCCACGGGCACCTTTCAAGCCAATGAAGAAGACAACATTATGAACACGATCAAAAATCCCGCTCAGATGCTGTAAACACTGAACAGTCCTCAGTCATCTGCAATATGAGAGAAAGGTTCTGGCAGCTCTGCAGTTAATTAACTGTATAAATAGAAAATATAAAGCCGCAGTATGAGGACCATCTTGGTGCAATTGCACAGAAGAGGACATAAGAAAAATAAGGAGTGAGTGACCAGATAAGCATCTGAATGACTATTTTGTTGTATGTTCTTCATGAAATTACAATAATTGTCTGGAAAAATGAGTTACATCCTTTTGAATGTTCTATTCTAAAATTAAATCCAATTTTTTTTGTTACAGAGCAGACATTTATTTTCACAATTATCCTGCTTACACCACTGTGGACTTCCTTTGACCCATGCATTGCCTGAAGCTGTGAGACTACAGTAGGCGCTTTCTATACCTCCCTGATATTTATACTTCTTCATTAAAGGTAAGAAGCAGAAATGTAGATTAAAAAATACAGAAACAACTTCATTCTAGAAAGTAAACTCATGTCACAAAGCTCTCCTAAAGCTGCGCTCATTTCATAACCACTTAATGAATTAAGATGACCATGCAGCCACAATCCTGCCCATCCTGGGGACAGCACACAAAGAAAGAAATTGAGTGTGGGAGAGAGGAAGATGAAATGAAACATCTGCCTGCAGAAACATCCTGTCTGCTGTAAAACAGCTACACTTGTAGGGAAGGAGAGTCCACTACATCTCTGAGGATCCAGTCACACAGGATGGGAGAACCTGCATCTCCCAGACCACACAGTAGAAGATTCACTTTTGTGCTGGTTTCTATGTTTTGAAGCTGAGTCTTCTAGTCTTCTTAAAGCCTCTGTGAGAAGACACAGTTCAGCATCCTGGAGTATCTGTTCCTCCCAGCATTTTGCTTGGTGGTGAAAAAATTATCATAGCCAAGGCCTCAGAAGTCTATTACACAGGTGCATTTTGTGCCAGTTATTTGTGCACAGTAGATAATGTGCAGAAGCCTAGAGCACCCAAAATATTTAGAGCAAAAAAATACTGAAACATACCTCAGAGGGGTAACAAGCCTCATTAACAGCAAGCACAAGCATCATGAACGTAGGCTTCAGGGAAGTCAATGGTGCCCTCTAAAGGGAACTCGTGTGATACACAGAAAAGCTTCACAGCTGTGGGGCCCACTGCCTATGCAGCCATGGAACAACCAAACAACAACCTTAAACAATCCATAACATGATAAAATGCAGAGTCATTAATATCTCTTCTGGATTTGGGAAAGAAGCCTGTGGAAAGCTTTTTTCAAACATTTATTGCTTATGGTGAGAAGGTATCCATGTCCCAGAGAATGTAAATGTTGGGAGCAACACCTCAGATCATGGCTAAGGAAGGAAAGGTACATTGAACTAGCAGGACAGTCTGCACAAGTGAAAGTGGGACATGATATATTTCATAAAACTTTAATTTGAGCTAAATAATTCTTGCACAGAGAGATTGTGGAGCCTTCCCTGAGAACCATCTGGATGCAATCCTGTGCAATGTGGTGTAGGATGACCCAGCCTGAGCAGGGAGGTTGGACCAGGTGACCCACTGTGGTGCCATCCAACCTTGCCCATTGTGTGTGTGGTAACACAGCACAGCAGCAGGTATACAGACAGTGATGACAAGAGCTACTCAGGAATGAAGCATGCAAGTGCACCAGAGAGCAACCAGAGCACTGTATACAGTGCTTTGTCTCAGCCTCAGCCATCAGGAGCCTGCAATTACTTTGTGATTCACTTATAAAATTCAACATGTTCCCTTCCAAGAAGTATGAAGTACCTTGAACAGCAACACACACTTTGTTTCAATCTTCCAGTTGAGCTCTGGCTGATTGCACCATTATTTGGCCAAATCAGGAAAAGGGCTATTGATCTCCAATGTACTGATGTGCAGATCTTATACATGGGTATACATTATTTCAGGACAAGAGTCTGCTTCCCCAGGAAGATTAATCTTGTGTTGAATTCAAGAGGCTCTGCAATGCTTTGCTGCTAAGAAAGTCAGGACAATTATTCCCACATTTAGTGATTGCCACTCATTAAAATCAGGATTTACTTGATTACATTTTGGAGAAACTCTAGACCCTGAGTGTAAGTTATAACTGATGAGAAGTTAAAAATATTAATATTGCTTAAAATTAAGTATTTTCAGTGGATCCTGTAAATGTTGCTCAAGCTCAAGCTCTAACCATGCTTTTTTCCCCACTGGATTGCAGATATAGTATCAGGAGGATGCTGTGATTTACAAGATGAAGCTGCATCCTTTGCTCACAGACGTTACTTACATGTGCTAGCATTTGCAGTGTAGTCACTAGAAACAAAATATCAGAGAGCCATGATTTTCAGAAGACATTAGAATAATCCTGGGAATATTAGATTTATGCTTTTCTGCAATAAAATAATTGCACACATCTCATTCCAGAACTGCACTGTACCTGAGACTTGGATAGAGGATGGCCATACACAAACAAAATTGGGGACAGTGCCTTATAGTGCATGACAATGTGGAAATTCCTAGTCTGACCTCCACCACTGGCCACGGTGACTTGGAGAAGGCCACTTTCACCTCTCATTTCCTCGGGGTTTTCACATTGGTGGCATGAGACCTATAGGTTTAGAGAGCAAGTTGAGTCAAAAATGTCTCTGAAACCCACGTGCTGTTGTTACTGTACATGATGGGTTATGAGACAAAGAAAATCATGTACCAGTCAAACTAATGCTTACTTGTTAAACAGAGATCAATCATTCCCCAAGGCTCGGGTGCTTGGTTCACACAGGCAGTTTGAGGTGTTTCAACTGAGAATTCAAAGCCAGAGTTAGCTTTACAGCAAAAGGAAGGTCAGGTATGGGAGTTCAGTGTGCACCCTTTGCCAACCTGTACGCGATTTTTTTCATGCTGAGTACTAGTAATTAAGTGATCTCTAGTGAATTACAGCACCTGCGTTAGCCATCCTTGCTACCATGAGAATTATTAAGCAGCAAACCATGAAGCTCACAGCTCGTTAGAAGCTCTGCACAACACAGCAACACACAGCCCGAGTCCCATGACTCCCAGTATATCACAGCATAGAGAACAGCGGTGGAAACAAGAAGACTGCATGAAGGGAAAACGACTGGGAAGGCTGGGATGTGGGAGCAGCAGGAGGATTGGTAGAAGGGTTGTCAGAAGCACTCAGATTAGCAGGTCATCAAGATCCTAGCACAGCAATGTGCAGCTTTTTAGGTTACTTGGAATAGCAGGGATGATCTATGCCCAGACTAAAACAGACGTGCCATTGAGGGAAGATGTTGGGAAGAACAGCCTGGAGCACTTGGCAGTTTCAAGAAGATGAGAGAGGACAGTGAGGAAATCCTAATGACTTGCAAAGGTGGGATAAGATGGGAAGCTCCTAAAGGACTCAAACAGCAGTTCCAAAGCCAGCCACTCCCCCCAGCTGAAACAGTGAACAGAAAATAGAGAACTTCTGAGAAGGAAGCCTTCTGCTCAGGGTACCCAGGCCAGTTGGGTACATTTATCTTGGTGCTGGCTCGCTGGACAGAGCGCTCCAGCACCTGCATCTTAGTGCTCATGTGTGGGCAAATCGGTTCCAAAAGAAAGTCACATCCCTTTCTGGTGTCTCTCCTACCCTCTTGCAACACTACTTCCACCCAGAGGTGAGAAGGAACACAGCACACCACAGCTGGTAGGGAGCTTGAGAGTGAGGAATGGAACCGTGGGAGAGCAGAGAAAGGGAACGTAGGGAGAGGATAACTGTCATGCCTAGGGGATGAAAAGCAGAAGTCAGACAGAAGGAAGGAATGATGGTCCATCGGAGGAAAGACATGGTGGAAGCAGCAATAAGAGTTTATGGAAGTCTGAGGGAAAGTGCAGAGAGTTGTGAGACAAAGGAGGATTCACAGAAATAATGGCAAGATGTTCTGAACTTCAAACAAAATGTTTCAGGAAACAGGAAAATGGAGATAAAAAGAAGGCATTGGAAAGATAAGCATGTGGGAAGCAGCTACTGGGGAGGGACTTGAGTTAGGGTTTGCATCCTGAATACAATGCTCCCATATTCAGGAACAGACAGGCACACAAGAGGGGTTCTGAGACAACTTTGTGCAAGTAGAATGAAGTAGCTTTGTGCATGGCATTTACACTGGAAGGGAGCATTAATACCAGAGGAAAGAGGCAAGGATTACAGAACCATAGAATAGTTTTGGTTGGGACATTGGCAGGTCATCTGGTCCAACCCCCTGTCCAGGGTGGGAAAAGAAAATAATATATAGGAGATTAAAATTCCTTTGCATCTTCACAGATTAAATGTGAAGCTTTAGCTATAATGCCAAAAATGCATATTCAAAGTCAAACCTTCTCTTGGTTCTCTAGGTTGATGTTCCCCTCTGGAAGCAATGCTCATTTTACAGATTGTGGGAATTGCTACTGTGACTGTTCTGGATCCTTTGCTGTGAAGCAGAGAGGGTTTTATTGCATAACAAAAGGAGGAAGTAGACACACATGAAAATCAACCTGTAGCTTGCTCTAAACACACATGCACATCTAATGCACAGTTGATGCCAGCACAAAACAAAGATAGGAAAATATTTCTCATGCAAACTGGGTTGGTGGTTAATCAAGTGAATCGTACCTTTTAGAGAGGTATCCTAGCAACTCCCCAGCAGCCACGAGTCCCGGCTGACAGCGCACACTGATGCAATTGTTCTCCTCCTGCAGACATCAAAACTTTGCAGCTAATCAAAGAGATAATTCGAAACAGGAGACCACGTTAAATTTGATCCAACAAAAGGGAATTTTATAAATGAGCAATGTCACCCAGGGCATCTCTTATGCTTAAAGTTGTCATCTTGGAACAAGAGTAGGTCAGGCTTAGTGAAGCCGTGCAATGCTGGGAACAAAACCTCCCTTCCTGCAACCGTGACTCTCCTGAAGGCACTTGTGTCTGCTGTGTGCTTTGTGCTGGTCTCTGCTTCAGAGCACTATGCAGAATTTATTACTATTCTCTTGAATAGCAAAGGCTCACCCAAAGCACTTTCTAGAGCACAAGTATCAGTGCAAGTCCTGCTGATGCTCTTGTCCCAAGAACAAATTCATACTTCTAACATGCCAATTAGATATTCTGTCCCATCTCCTGACACTGCAAATAGGCTCAGGCCTGGCTGGATAAGACCTTCTGTCTCAGGACCAGCAATGAACCTGAGGCTACCAAGTAGCCTAAGCTCATCCTCTCTAAGTATCCTCACTTTGGAAGCATCATAGATTTGCAATTCACCTCTTTAGGCATGGGTGCAATAGAAAAAGCAGAATCACAAAGGATCCCATAAGGTTATGGAAAATCACTTCCACCCCCCAACTTTTTAGCTAGCCCAAAGATACCACAGATCTGGGAAAAATATTCAAGATGTTTAAGCATTTCCCACTTCCCTTTTCTTACCTTAGCAGAGAGGCTTCAATTCAAAGTTGTGAAGGTTCTCCCAAGCTCTCCTTCAGCAGTTTATGCTGCTTCTGGATTACAGAATGTCTATTATACTCCTCCCAATACCTTAACAGTTCATCTCCTCTTTAGAAGAGAAAAATATTCCTTCTTAAAACTTCCTGTTTTCTCTGTCAGGTATGCCCTGACACCTGACCACTCTCATCAGATGCTCCTCAGGTACTTTTCTTTGATCACCACTCTCTTGGGGATCAGATCTGTAAGACCATTTCTCCCAGGGCAGTAATGATGTCCCTGAATATTCCACTAAAACTGTTGATCAAACCTTAACATTTGATTTTTTAATGTTTTGCTAACTTCCTTGTTGGAATGGAGGAATTTCTTCATCACCTTTGGTGGTTCAGTAGGAAAGCAGGAACAAATGTAATACCCATATGGTCTAAACATCAAACAGAACCTACAACTGGACAAAACCATCCAATTATACACAATTTGTCATCAAAATTGTTGCGACCCACTTTTTACTGCAAAAGCTGGATTTTTTTTGCAGTAAATCAAGTGCTGTTAAGACACTGCCACCACTAAAAGCAATATGCAGGCTGTCCAGCTACAGCATCTGAGACCAGGGGTCCAGAGAACTACAAGGGATCAATGTGCCCATTTGTAACGTCTACAGAACCTTTTAAGACCTTGCAAAAGTTTATTCCAGTGAGCAGAAAACTGTTACTCCCCAGCAGAAATGCTGCTTACAGATGTTACATGGACACAAATGTTTCCTCCCACAATCAGAAGATTACCTCTTCTTTCACACATTTTATCTGCAATGGTATTTGTGTCAGTAACTCTAAAACTAGAAAGTGCAGCAAGAGAAAAGAATAAGCTATAGAGATGGACAGGCATGAGAGAAAAAGGGAAATTATACCTGTGACACTGTTCCCAGCAGATCAATTTATTTTCACCTTCCTAAAGCAGATACACCTTTTACTTTTGGTGTGAGTCACCACAGTATTTGCTTCAGGAAGAGGCTGGTAACAGGATGTGAATATTTGTGAACTTAAGCAGGGGCTGGTAATAAAAAACAGCTTAGAAACTATACATTTGTGATTGAAACAGGAGGGCACATCAGTTCAGCACAATAGTTGGAATTTGCCAGATGTTAATGAGCTGACTTCCAAAGAAAGAAAACCAATAGTCCCCTCCTTACACTACATGATCCTTAATAACTGCAGCAGATACATACTCGTTTTATGCCTTAGAATCCACAGGAAATAAAAATAAACAATCCACCTCAATGTCATCTTCACGAGCAAAGCACCTGCTTCCAGAAGGGCAGCACCACCCACAGGTAGGACAAGAGAAGTAACAACTCAGCCAGAAACACCGGCAGTGTTTACCCACAACCCTCTCCTACCTCTTACACCACAGTATTCACCCCAAAACGTCATTGCAGGAAAGCAACAGAGTAAAATTCGCTGTTGTTGGTTAAAATTCTTGATATTCTGACCATCTGCAGGCAAAACGAGGCCAGGTAAGTTCTGTATTACAGAAGTACTGCAATGAATGTAATTGGGATTGTAGAGCAAGCAGGTGAACATGAGCTGCTCTTCACTACCCAGCACCTGGTGAGAACTGTCCCACACCCTGGATCTGGATCTGTGACTAATTTTCTTTCTTATGGGATGGGAGCAGCAGAGTTACTGCATGATGAAGACACCATTCTTTCTCTTCAGAAGAAGAGAAAGCTTTTCTCTTCAGAAGAGCCACTGTGTTCAGAAAAATCTTGACTAAATGCATCTTTAAATTGTAAGAATTCTCTGTATTTTAGTGTGTTCTGAATCAGGCTCAGAGGGAATATACCAGAGAGGTGTTTCAAAATCTCTTGCTCTAGTAAGGAATGACCTTCAGCTTCAGGAAAAACCTTCAGCTTATTTCCTGGAATGCTTCTGCTAAATTGCCTGTCTTTTTAATTTGTGTACACAGCACCAACCAGTAAATAACATCAAGACCAAAGTTGCAACCAACTCCCCCCCACTATCAATAACATGATATAAAAAGCCAGAATTTTATGTTAAAGATGATCTACACACAAAAAATTTACTCAACTCATTTAATAAAACCATTTTGTTAAAAAATTATGTAGTAATGATTGCAATTTTACATAGAAAATTCAGAAATTACAAAAGATGGCATTGTATAACAAATATAATCTGAATATATGAGAAGAGTTAGACACATTTGGTAGTAAGGTCCACAAAAAGCCTATGCAAAAGGAGAGAGCAGCTGTTCCTGAGTTAATTGTGCTTCTGTTGATATTCTTCTGAGATAACATGAGAGCAGAGTAAAATATTCTCTTTCTAAGAGAATCAGTGCTAGGAATGTCTCTTCTACTCATTTCATGACTAATATTATACATGCCTTCTCCTGGCACAGTTAAGAGGTTCTCTAAATGCCTCAGAAAGAAAGTATCTGAGGCCTAAAAGAAACACTCCAAATGAAAAGCAGTGTACTGTGAGCAGCCTACAGGTAAAAAAACCCCAAGCATCTCTCCTCTGCATCTCTCCTCTATACACATAGCCATTTATGTAAATTATTCCTTCATAAGGCTTTACAATAAATCTGAAATATTTCAAATCTATATCTAATAAATATTACAAGAAAATAGTTTTTCAGTATTTACATATGAAACATATAAAACACGATCACTGTAAGACTACTTCTTCAATTTCATCTTCTAAAGAACCCAGGGTATTAACTCCTGGCTTGTTTGTAGTGTACTGCAGACGGTGTCTGTTTAGGCTTCTTCCTTCACCAAAAAGCCCACTGTCTTCTTTGACTTTACTGTTTTTATCAACAAAAGTCTTATTACTAGAGTCCCAGTCTATGTCCAAAGGTGATGTATTGTTATTTTTAGAAAGAACAATGGTACTGGCACTGCTTCCAAAGAGTTGTTCCATTAAATTGGACTTCTTTTCTTTCTTACTATCAAAATCTACATTTTCCTTAGCATTTTCTTCTAATTTGTCACTTTTTTGAGTGAGCCAACTTGGTCTCCCTGATCCCTTCCCAAAGGAAGGTACATAACTACCAAATGCTAACTCACTCCTTAAATCTACAGTCCTTACGTTTCGTTGCTTCTGCCCTTGTGCTCTTGTGGCATCATCCTGGCTCTCCTTTAAGGGAAATCCATTAGTAACCTTCCCAGGAATCTCTAAGAACGGAGTAGTTTTCTCTTTTTTCTCCAGGGAATCAGGTTTTCTTGCTGTATTTATGAGTGGTGCTTGGGAAGTCAGTTTTGTACTTGTTGTATTTTGTATTTCTCTATCAATTTCTTGCATTTTAGCAAGCAGGAACTCTCTTTTTCGCCGCTCTTCCAATGCTTCAGTGCTTTCTCTTTCTATTTCAGGTTTGTGGATTTCTGTTGCCATCTTTACTTTCTCTTCTTTATTTAATAAAAAGTTGCTTTCTTTTTTAATTTTGTCATATTCTTTCCTTTGCCACTCTGCAAAAAATGTTTGAACAATATTTAAAATGTTTTCATTTTAAAATTCCCTTTTAAGATTTTGAAAATAATGCAAGCAAAAGCCATTGAGCTTTTAACATGCTCTTCTATGCACAATGCCATTTTCCTGCTGCAAAAATAAATTCCTCAAAAATCGCAACTAAATCCACTCCTGGTTCTCTGGTAAGATATAAAAGTTTATTGTCATCTTCCAAAGGCATTAGGACATTACCCATGTTTTAGACTTTTCAAAGCATTTCTGCCAATTGCTTTCCCATTTCCTGAGTTTGAATGAAAAAGAATACAACATTACTGATTTTAACAGTTCTGACTTGAACAGTTCTTTATTTATATGTGTGTGTTTTGTTTTTTTCATAAACTGAGCTATTTCTGTGAAGCTATCAAGGCTCAGAGTCATAGGAGTCATCACCTGTTTCAAGCAGTGAATGATTTAAAATACTCTGCATCAACTGCATACAGAAAAGACCTTTACATGAGTGCTCTGTGCATCAATGTGTGGACTCAGAGTGACTGTGCACAGCTATGAAGGGACACCAAAGGTACAAAACAGCAACTTAGCACAGAACCTGGAAATGCTTATGTGTAGAAGGAAGAAGCTTCTCAAATATTTCCCTCTTCAAAATATTTTTTCCCCAAGATAACAGATGTGTACTTGGCCAAAAGTTGAATATGACTACTTGGCCCCTCCACACAGTGCCATTCTCCACTGAACACTTTACTCAAATTTGTGACTTAGGCTGTTACAAAGTTCTATGTTATCTACTGTCCTTTGGTGCAGGCTTTCAGAAACAACTGCAGTAGTTCAGTTTATATATTTAGCATAGATATTTTTTCAATAGCAGATAATTATACAAGATCAGTAAAGAGACATGTTTCTGTCTGTAAGGTGGGAGAAATACCAGCTTATACCATATGATGGGTAAAGTGGTTAAATCATCTTATTCAGAGACATAAGATCAGATTCTTGCCTTATGTAAGTTGTGACAGAAGATTTTTCACAGATTTTACCTCTGAGAGCAGCTATAGATTTTTAAAATTCTTGTCATATAGAGAAGTACTACTGTTCATTAACTGCAATCACTGAAAGAGTTCTTTAACATGACAGAGTGCAGTCCATCTAAAATACTTGAGATTGACTTGTGCATTTAATTCATTAAGATGCTACGAAAACCAAATTAATAAAAAAGCAATATTAATATATAATGATAGAAACTGACATTTCTCAAATAGCCACACCAAATGATTCAGATAACCAGTTCTGGAAAGAGAAACTAAAATTTCATATTATATAAGGTGGTAGAAAGTACTGAAAAAAGGCTATATTAAGGAAAACAGATTTGTTCTACAATAGTAAAAATCTACTTCCTACCTCAATAACATCTAGCAAGTCAGAGATAACATCAGCATTTACCTTCAATGTCATTCTTGTTTTGTAAAGCACAATCTCTCAGACTGCAATACTTTTTTGTGGACAGTATTTTTCGCTGCTGCATACTTAATCACAGCTGAGTACAGGGCACAGATTATTCTATATCCTGTATGTATTTCTGATTCTTCTTTGCATAATAAAACTGAAAATAATTTTCCACTGTAGTGATCTCTGCAAAATCATTTTGCTCTTCTCACCAGAAACCAGCAGCCTCACTTGATTAGTATTCTATGGTGCATTTTTCAGCCTTCAGCTGTCCATTTCCTTACCGTCAGGAAGTTTTGGAACCCTCTCCTCTAAGGACTGTATTTCCTGAAAATGTTTCAGTTTCTCTTCCTTCTCCCTGTCTTGGTCTTGTCTTAGGAGTTCTGTTTGTTCTTTCCATTCTTTGTCTTGAGTTTCTTTTTCCTGAAATAAATTAATAGAAAATTGACACTGATGGGGAAAAACAGTCAATAAAACAAACAACCTAGCAAAATCGTAAGAACTTCTATGCCATTCTGAAATCACATTCTTACTGCTAAACATAAAATGAGTAGGTCACCTTAAACCAAACCAGCTTTGACAACCCAAGGGTTTGCCCCCAAAATATTATCACCTCTAGTGTACTTTTATGCACCTGAAACAAAATGAATAGACAATCAACTTGTATCTTGTATTGCACATTTCAGGGAAGTTGCAGCTCCAATGCCATAAAGCAAAATTATCATTCTCAGGGTGATTCTCCTTAGAAACCAGAAGTTGTCTTCTCCAAGGAGTTTAATAGAAGGCCACATTTCACCATCATATTCTCTCAACAAGCAAGTAATTAGTTGCCCTCTACTTGCACAATCTGACCTTGTTACTCAAGCAAGTGGCTTGTAGATTCAGACAATTTCATTTTGGTACTTAAATTTATGGAGTATTCAGTAACAAACAATCAAAGAGAACGGTTTAATCTCAGATGACAATTTTAGCTAGTGACTTTACATACATATGTAAAAGGCAAGAACCTGTAGAAAAGATACTAACATCAGCAGTAAAAATCACTAACAGAAAAGCAGTGGCAATGAAGTGAAGAGAAAGCCATCATTATCCAATACATGGGAGTTAACTTTGTAGGTTGTGCTTATTTTAGAACAAAATAAACTTCTAGATTAAAAATACCCTTCTAAGAGAAATAGCTGCTACTTAATGAATAAAAAAAAAGATGACTGTTAGCCAAAAATCCTTCAAGTATTTTTCCTTCATGTACAAGGTTATCTTTGCTATATTAAAAAAAATACAAACTACATAAGATGGTGGCTAGGTATTTAAAATGCTTGACTTTAAAAACTGATGAAAGCATAGACTACCCAAATCTAATTTACATTATTTAAAGCAATAGCCATATAGAGAACACAGAGCTGAACTCCATGAGCTGCACTTGTACCAACTGTGTGATTCTGTAAGTCACACACCCAACTATATACTGGAAGAATACATTAAACTACATCCATAGCTACAGAAAGGGTTTGGGAAGAGAGAACATACAAATGAAACTGCCATGAAAAATCTTCAGTGTTAACAGGAAGCCAGCCAAGACTATTCTCAGAGTATTATTTCAGAAGAAAGGTCCTAGACTCATGTAATCAGAATTTGTACAAATTGTACCAGAATGTGTGTCATTCTGATTTGTAATACCTTACAAATCTCTGATTTTAGCCTGGAGTCACAAAAGTGTTAGCAATACTTCTAACTGGTATTATTTTGTACTAAAAAGGGAAATGGAAAAACAAAAAAACCCAAGCATATTGACAAAGCTGGAAAACCAGAAGAAATACCAGCACTGTGACAATAAGAGGAAGTGTTAGATTTATGCATTGTGAAATAATTCTGGAAAGTAAAAGAAACCATAATTAAGACCAAAGAGAAAACAGAGACAAGGCAGACATCACTGTTTAACAGATTGCTTAAATAAGCATTAGAAACAAAGAAAAAGGATGAAACTGAAAATGAGGTCTTAAAGACTTCAGAGAATTAAGTGGCAGAAAAAAATAAATTGAGCTAATGGCTCTCAGTAAGACAGAGAATATGATAAACACTCCAAAAAATGGAGTATGTTTCTAGAAAGGTAGATCTTGTCTTAAAGAACAGAATGTTTTTGAAATTGTATTTTCTATATATTTACACATGTATATTTACACATTTTGTAAAATATAAGCACTGCATTCTACAATCTGATAGGTAAATTATCTGGATTTGGTCTCAAATTTTTATGGAACTCACTATTTTCAGAAGAATTCCTTCTTTCTTGTTTGCTGTATCACCACAGACAAATTCTGATTCTGGAAGAAGTTCTGCTGGTGAGAAGCATCCACTGGTTTGTACACCTTTTGTGAGCTGCAGTCCCTTTTTAATATTTTGGTTGTTTGCTGTAGAAAATACAAACTAATTTAATAGTGTTTTCACTTGAAAATATCCCACTATATACCTGTCTCTCATTTTTCACGATTTGCAGCAAACAAAAGACTGTATTGAAGTCAGTGGAAGTGGAAAGTATTGATGAGTTTCACACAGTTGTTTTCAGCATCTGTAAAACCTAATCATAAAAAAATATGCATGGAAAATTCTACTGAAAAAATAATTTAAATCCACCTAAATACTACTTACAGGGTCATTACAGTGCACTGAATATTAGTTAAAAAGCCCCACAAAATATCTCGCTCACTGCTTGTCACAGAATCAAACTCATAAAATTAAAATTCACTTACTTGAATCTTTGAAACATACATACTTATCTCTATGGAATGACATTTAAAAAAATCTGAACCTGAAATGGAATAATGGTAGAGCATCTATAGTAAAATGAGCAGCAGACAAACTGTTTAAAATACTGGCATTAAATATTTAAAGCAGTCCCATACATTTTGGCTTCTTCTGACAAGTAGATTGTACTGATACAGTGAAAATAGTCTAAGAACACACACAGACACACATATTTATGTGGCTAGGATAAGGTTTGAGACTGTCTTGTCACACCAGAAGAAATCGCTGTACTGATACTTTTAGAAGAGTAAGTTCTGGGACACACATACTCTGAGGGAAAAATGAGTGCAGCTCATCTGACAGACAATACATTTGAATGAGTAAAAAATAAATAAAACAGATCACCAAAATATTTTTAGCAGTGAAGACACATATTTTAGAGTCTCTCTAATTAATTGTCAAGTAAATATTATCTATCATCTATTGAAGATTTTACTACCAGCGTTCCCCTCCTCCTTTACCAAGGAACTTCGGTATGAAAGGAGTTAAAACTGCTCTTTGGTAAAGTTCTGTGTTTTGGCTCTGCTGCAGTTACAGAACAGTCAAAAAAACAATGCTTTGTAACCAGTGCTGTGTTGAAAGAAGTGGAAAAAGGTAACTGATGCTTGAACAAGCAGCTTCAGGGTTGAGCACTGAGTGGCATGAAAGGTATAACCCAGCTGAGACATTTCAAAGTGATGCCAATAATTTTTCTGCTTTTATTGCTTTATACAAGTTACCTCTTCTTCTTTGTACCATATCCGTGTCTTTTCTAGGTGATGGCTTCAACATACGATTAGCATATATATTTTTTGCTTCAAGTTCTCTTTCTTTTTCCTGTGAATGAAAGAGTTTGAGTTACTAGTATTTAATTTACCAGTCACTACCAAAGCTGTAGTGGTACATGGTATAGATACAGTAGATGTCTATATCTATATGTATATATATATACACACATATATATCTATATCCATATATATAAAATAGACATGGTAAATAGAAACAGAATAAACAATTGTTTCATCCACTGTTATAAGAATAATGATGACATTCCTAACTCTGTTCATGCTGTAAGAAGGCAGACAACTTTCTACCCTCAAAAAAATCCTTAGCAACATAGTATGGAGGAAAAAACCCATCTCTGCAGTGAAAATAAAATGCCAGTGTTTCCATAAACATGAACAAAACTTACACCATGTGTATAGATTGCACAACTGAATTTTAAGTGTGGTGAAGAGTTAAACATTTCAAAGTAAGCAATGATACTTGTCACAGGGCATGTCAGTATCAGTTAGCAGAGGCCCGTTGCATGATAGAGGCATATTTTTAGCACATTTGCTGAATAAATACAGAAATAAACAGTGAGTTATCAGAATTCATCTGATAATGAAAAGGTTTTCAAACCATAAACCCTCCATTAACAAATCAGGATTAAAACTCTTACTCTAAACATTTTAGAGTTGCTAACACTACTGCTACTTGCTGGATAGCTGGGAATGCAGTGAACTGGTGTATCTCCAAAATATTGAGACTTGGAGTTTCAGGAAAATTCTCCCAGAAACTAAGTACTTTAGCTTGAGTCTTACTTATTTTTTTTTTCCTAAGGAGAAACTAAGTAGAACATAACAATATTTTAATTGTAATTAAAAATTTAAATTTAAGTACTTTTATTGAGAATTTGGACAACAATGATGCTGATGTGGGCTCCAAATAAACACTTGCACAAATTTAGCAACACATGTTGCTAAATGGATATCACAAATATATTACATTAATCTCATGCAAAGCTACTATAATGGCAATATATTAGTTAACAAAGCACTATTTACACATGCAGATTTAACTTTAAATTCAAGCCTTCATAACCTATTTTTCCATAGATTTTGTGGTTTATTCTCAATGCTTGGCTAAGTATTTTATCTTGCTTTTGTTAACTAAGTAGTGCTAAAAATAATGATTAACACAGAGACATTCCTGTTATAAACACTGTAGGGTCAGAGCACAGAACATTTCAATTTAATGCAGGAAAAGAACTCACATGTGGTATATAATTAAGTACACATCAAAGAGTGCAGCCACTGGTAAACTATTCAAGCCTGATTACAGATACTTCCAAAGATAAAATCCCAGAACATGCTTAGCAACCTCTATTCCTTTCACATTTTACCTTCAGCTTCTGATTTAGCTGATTAAGCTCTTCTTGGAGAACTCTGTTTTCTTCTTGAGCTTCACACAACTTTTTTTTCTTTGAATGTAACTCTCGTTGAAAACTGCTACCACTTAATTCAAGATTTCTTTCCAGATCCTTCAATTAAAACAAAATAATATTTTTTAATAACTGAAGTAATTTTTATGGTCAAATGACTTAAACAAAATTACAGTAAACCAGTGTCTTGAGTTTAGTTAGATATGGGCTCAACCATTGCTGTAACACTGAATACATTTAAACCTTTAATCCTAACTTTGAAGGGGCAAAGCACCTGCAGATGCTGCAGCTCCTCCTTTTGAGTATTGAGAGGTGATTTGAGGACATGATAGAAACTCACACTACTTTCTCAAGGCTCTTGTCATAGTGGACCTCCACATCTCTAAGACAAATCTCCTACTGATGGGTAAGAGAGAGAATACTTCCCTGAAAGTGCAGCATTAGAAGGAAAAAAACAAGAAGGAATTTTTAACCTTACTACTAGAAACTAGCTTGTGATTACAATTTCATGTATATGTCCTCATCTTGTAATAGCTGTTTTAAGTAAAGCTATGTTGATGAAAGCAGGAAAAAAACTAAAAGAAAATCCCTTACTTTTAAAAGCATGATTCATTTTAACATGATCCAGTATTACAAATGCTGAAGTACCTAATCATAAAAGTACAGATGACAGATGGTGACACTACAGGATGAGGTGGTTTGACTAACTCAGACATTTATATCTTGGTACTTTGGGATTTATTTTATGAAAGCTTAGTTTCCAGCTTAATCCTTGGATTTCCAGATCCATTATCTCTGTAATGTAATTTAGGTTTAATTACTAATATAGACACGAATCCTTAATGCCATCTCAATGACATAATTTAAGCTAAGAATAGTATAAAATTTATATACTATATATAAAATATATCTACAATATATCTATCAAAACACTACAACTACCAACAGATTTAATAGTGTTAACACAATTTTTAAGATGAGTTTATAGACATATTTACAGTATAGACATGTTTACAAAAACAAACATTTTTTCTGGATGAAATTAAAATATATTGGACATATTTCTTATAATGGATACACATAAAAAAGTCTAAAAATTATTTCAGTATTTAAAAAACATGATGTAGTTTTGTCCAGCTGAACTATTAGATGTGCAGAATAGTGGACAATCATACACTGTATGAATGCTTTTCAAAAATTGAAACAAAATTATTATATGTATTTTATTTTTTTTTAGAATTTTAAGGCAAAATTCCCTAAATACCCAGAAGATTTTACAAACTGTTTCCTTCCAAAAGGAGGATATAGATTGCATAAAGTTGTATTACATCTGCATGCACTTCTGAAATGTTATTGCTAGGAATAAAAACATTTAAAAGCACAAATCCACAGGATATATTCTGACAAAATATGCTTCATTTATAAACAAAAATTTGAATGCACAACTATCTTATCTGTAACCATATAATCACCTCAGAAATAATTTATGTGATTCTACTTAGGGGTAAAACAAAAAAATACTCGTTCTATTTGCTCCACAGCTGTGTAAAATTACAATTCATTGTGGAAAGAAATATCTGTGCCAGAATTTCTAACAAAAAGAAAGTCATCCCACCTTAATTCTTTTTTCCCTGTCCTCTAGCTTGCTCTCTGCTAAGGCTAGTTTCTTTGCCAGGTCATCTCTTTCAGCAAGGTGCTTATCTGCAGACAGCTTTTTCAGTTTCTGCAAGACAGATTTACTCCTGTACAGTTCATCTTCCGTATCTTTCAGCCGTCTCTCAGTCGCACGTTCTCTCTCCTGAGATTTTCGTAGGCGCTCCCTTAATATTCTAATCTCATTGTTGTGCCGAGCAAGGAGCTGAGAGATTTCGTTTTCTGTATCTTCAAACTTATTCAATGCTTTCTCCTGCCTGTGCTGAAGCCTCTTCAGTGCCCTGTTTTCCTTCTGCAGCTCATCCAGTTTGATGTGGAGTTCAGTCAGTTCATTTCGGAGCTCATTGATTTTCAGCAGCCTAGCAGAAAGAACTCTTTTTGTAACAAGATCTATATCTTTTGCAGGAGAATCCCTAGTGAGGCTCTGAGAACGGAAACCCCACCGTGTCCCTCTTTTGCTTGGTGCATATTTGGAATCCAATTTCTTTGTGGCTGAGAGAGGAAAAATAAAAAGCGTGTTTACTATTAGACAATGAAGTTTGTCTATTCAGACATCCTTGGAACCAAGCTCTGCCTGAAACAATCATACAATATCTAGCAGAGATGGCAGCTTTCAAACCAGACAATAAAAGGCAGATATATGATAGAGTTATGCTCCTTTTGATAGCTAAAAAATGGAGATTTATGGCTGTGATCTACTGTAGGAGGTAATATCTGCAGCCATTAATATAGGACCCTTGTAAAGTAATCATCTGCAAATCATATCAGAAATAAGAGTTGTATTTTGTTAATATTTGATATTGTTTATTAAAATGGTTTAGAAATACTATACTCTAAATGCATACAAAATTATCACATGCTTTTAAAATGACAACAATTAGCTGAGCATTAGCTAGTTATGTATTATGCAAGATGTAATTCTCCCAGACAAATGCAGTAGTATTTTCAAATCCAGCTGCCATGCTTACAGACAAAACAGCAGATTTCAAAGGCTCAATGTAAAAAAGCCTCCAAAGCAAAATTATAAATCCCATGAAAATTCAGTTCTCCCTGAATAATTTATTCTTGTATCACAAGTTATTTTCCACACTGTATTCTCATTTGATTACTTGTATATATTGCTTGCATCCCTTTTTGTTACTATTATTATTATTGTCATCCCCACACATAAAAGCTGAACATTTTGTTTCTATCTTATGTGCCTCTCATGCCAAGCTCAAAGAATGAATCACATAATCCACTAAAAATATCTCTTAAACAACTGAATTAATAGAGAGTGCATAATTCCTTAAGGTACATCAGTGTTCGAAGGAAGTACACTGAGCAGCAGTTTGTAATTCTAGCTCAAAAGCCGGGATACAGCAATAGTCCAGTTACATGCACACGGACAGCGTGTGTGACAGCAAATTCTTCCTCCCCTTTGCCACTCACCATGTTTCTATTCTACCAAGAATACTTATCAGCAAAAATAACAGCTCAAAAATACCTTCTTATAATTTCCTCTAGACATTTTGCAAAAATACTCATTTCTGTATGGCGCTCATTTTTTCCACAGGTTGGGCAAACAAAAGGTGTGTTTTCTTCCTTTACAAAGAACATTTATGTCACATTCAAGTGTGAAAAGATTATCTAATACATGCACTGCAGGAATGATGCCACTCCTATCACCAACTAAGGGAGTTCCCATTAACCCTAGACCTGTAGCCCTGTAAGAATTTCTCCTTATTTTAGGAGAAATTCCACTACCAGTATTGTACTTTTGATTATATAGTTACATTGGGGAATAGTGTATTTCAATACAGTGTAATATGACATTCACAATACCTTCATGTAATACTTATATTCAATTCTCACTATGTAAACAAAGAACAGGTCACACATTTGCCCCCTCCAAATTAAACAGCATGGTGGAAGTGCAGTATTTGGTTCCCAGACAGATAGCCCATGACTGCCATGGAGGAGAAGCCACTTCTGAACACAGAGAAGCTCAGCAAAACACCAGTTGCACCAGGATACCCACACTATCAAAGATCTGAAGAAATAAATCCCTGAGCAAATTAAGCACTTAAGGTCAGACCTTCTGGCACAGCCTAGATTACAACACAGACCAGATGATTCACACGGTATCAAGCATTTATCAATGAACAAAAATATCTGCACAAGAAAGGTAGGACATGCTATGACTTCAGCAAAAAACGTATTCAGTTATTCAGAACAAGCTGTCAAAGTGTGGCAGAAAGCCTTCACAGCCCTACTTCAGCCCAGGCCTGCAAAACCATTCTACTCTTCTTTTCAGGGATGTTCACCTCCCTAAAAACTCTATAAAAATAGCAGCCTATGTCTTTGAGGGAGGTCAAAGTGCAGTTGGGTCATCTCAAATTAGAAATATTTTACCTTCAGAGAAGAAGCAGGAAAAACTTTGAATCTCCATCTGAATCTAACTTTCATCAAAAATGTTTTATTTTCTTTATTTTTATTTTCTTTTTGGCCACATTAGTGGTCATTTAAAGTCACAGTATTATCCTGTAAAGCTTAGTCAACTAGGCTTCCACAAGCCAAGTATCTGTAGGTTATTTGGTCAGGGAAATTTTAACGATTGTCTTTTTACAGACTGCATAGCAAGGACTTGCCTTGGGTTTTTTGCCTTGAGCTTTTTGTCAATGACAAAAAGAAAGTGTCAGCATGATTCAACAGAAGGCTAGTATAAAAGCCATATTCACTTGTTAAGAAAATTATGGAGAATTCTGAAAATCACCAAAATTCCTCTTCATGCAGGAGTAGGTTAATTTCAGTTTTCAAAAGAGCAGCTACTGTCTACCTATGCCATCTGTAGCATAATTCACATGAACTGTATTTGTAGATACTCGTAATGCTAGTTTCTCTTTTTTGAGTTTTCAAATATAATTAACTCTTTGGAGCAGTTACAAAGCAGCAATTTCTGCTACCTACCTACCTCGGTAGTGCAACAGGCTGTTTGAAGTCTGTGTTTTGTGATGTCTTTTTTCTTGGCTTGTAGATGGAGTGCTTAGGGCTGGTGACTGGCTGGATGAACGAGATGCATTACCTTCATCTGAATAATAGGAGTCACTATTTTTATCCTCATCTGATTTCCTCTCCTGTTCAGAATCTGAGCTCCTTACTCTTTCTCCCATTTTTCAGATTTAATGGCTTTCCAGTTTTTTTCTCAAAGACAGCTCACTTTGGCACAAAGGATCTTTTAGTTGTCACAATGGCAGCAGTTGGATTATTTCCTCTGGTTTATCATCTTCATCTCCAAGCATGAGATCTCTGCAGTTCAGTTCAGCAAGCAGTAGTTATCATTCAGAACATATTTGTCTGTAACAATTTAGAGAGAGAGAAAAAAAAAGTGAGAATGGTTTTGTTAAGAAATAAAGTTGTTTAAGAAAGAAAGGTAAAAAAGCTGTAAAATTATTCATGATTCCTATAACCTATGCCACACACTGTGTTATCTATTGTTTATATTAGTAATTATATTTATATTAATTATTTATATTAAATGTGACAGGCATCACTCTAGGAATCTACTCGTATTACATTCAATAGTCTGAGGTATTTCAATCTCAAAAGAGAAATCAGAATATTAACACAGCTAAATCTAGAATAAGAAACTACTCCCAAGTTAGACAAGGGAAAAGAAGAATTTGGAAAACAAAACAGAACACAAGTGAAAGTTTGTTTATATTCAGGAAACCAATTTAGACATGTTTTAAAACTTTTTAACCAAATTAATTAAAAACTTAATTGTGTGACTAGAATTGAGCTATTTGTAGAATTTGACCAAATCTTCCTTTTCTAATTTTTTGACATTCCAATGATGTTAAATAATGGGCTTGAAAATCAATTGTCACATTTGTCTGGAAGACATCTAGTCCCTAACCCCTAATCATATTGATCCCAATCTTCACCCTGAAAAGTACTCCCACACTCTAAAACATACGGTGCTTCATACCTTCAAGGATTGGCCAGAGCATGCCTGTTTGTGTCATGCTTATTTATATATCTATATTTATACCTTTTTATATCTGACAAGAGACACCATACCACCAGTACATGATAAACATTACACCTGCAGCAAGTATAAAATAAGAAGGGCCACTCCTGTAGCCTGATGAAAACTGAAAAATCCCATCATCTCAAGGTGAAATCATCCCATTTCGTATTTGGAGACACTTCCTGAGAATGTAATGGAGCAAATATATTCAAAATTTTCTCCACCTTCTCAGTCAAAAGAATTCTCTTGACAGTTTAGGAAGTGTTTTACTGACTACGCTCAACTTCCCTTGTCTTCTGTCTCTCTCACCACTCTTGGCAGCTTTCAAGCTTAATTTCACCATCTCTTTCTTTTCAATCCAACTTTGAGATATCAAGCCTCTAGTGGGTGAATAAATAGGATCTGCATCAGAGTCCATCAGTTCCACCTGTTGAATAACATAACCTCCTAGCTGATTTCTAAATGGCAAAGCAAATTACACACCAAAAAATTGAACTGCTTTCAGTCAAAAGTGCTCTACCCTGCAGGACATTCAACATACCTATAAATGAGCTGTAAATTCTTCACAATATTATTTCCCAATAAAATAAACTTGGCCTGCTTCTCAGCCTTCACTGCCTATACATGCATTATTGCAGAGCCAAGCAGAACAGAAATGTCAGCTGCCAAGACAGTTTTCATCACAAATTCAAGCTTTCTGGCTCAGTTCACTGTTAGTATAACTGTCTCCAATGACTGGAATCCATTTGGCCTCATAATCTATACAAAAGGCATTAGAGGAATAAATATCCCATCAGGTTTCTAAACTGGGAAAATGCTCAGAAATTAATATTGAATTACCTGGAAAAGAGTATTTTTCATTACCTAGGAAATAACTTGCCAAAATAATATTTTTTAACACCTTAATATTTTCAAAGTGATCCAAAAAAGTTAGATGCTGAAAACTTTCATCAATAGATTCTGAGGAAAACAAAAATTTCACTGCAAGGCCTAGAAAGTTAAATAAGTTATGCTTGAGATCATGTGCCCTAGAGATTGCTAAACACATGCTGGAAGGTATCATTATTGTGAACATTCAAATAATCAGGAAGGATTGTTCTTTTTCCTTACAAGACAATGGAGTTACTAAAATTATTTTGAAAGGATGTACCTAATCATAAATGTAACTAAGATCATGTAGAACATATCAGGGTGCTTCCCTACTCCCAAACACTTCCTTTCCTAAGTCCTGGCCCCACAAACACCTGTGTAGAATCGATGTTATTTTGTTCCTTGAAGAGCAAAACAAGCCTGAACAGGAAGCGTTTTGGGGACAATCTGTTCTCTAGAGGATGCACAGGCAAGACTGCATCAGGTCTGTCTCCACAGGGCAGAATTTCAGGGAATACAAAAAAATAGAAGCTAATATATTCATATTAAAGCACTAACATAATATGAGATATAAAAATAGTACTCTGGAGGCACAGACGTCATATTCTTAGATTTAGGGAAAGCATAAATGCCTACAGTTCATGTCTAATTATATATATAAAACAAGAGCACTCACTTTCATGTACCAACTTAAAGCTGATCAGTTATTTTATAGCCTCACAAGAGTTCACTGAAGAGGCAATAATCTTCTTGAAGAATGCTTTTCATAACTCAGTGTATTTAAAACAAACAAATTGTAAGAACTGGAGGATTAGAATTATCCACCGCTCCTGTAGTGGATATTCCCCACTCCTGAGAATATTTTGCTAAGTATCATTTTGACATACAGCGACATAAATGAAAAGGAATTTTCAATGTATTCCGGAAGTACTTGAAAGGCAACAGAATGAAAACAAATTGAAAAAGGTAAAACAAAGAAAGCTCTTTTGAGAAATCCCCAAAAACATCTTTTGGATCATCAAATGGTTTTCAGTTTTATAAACTGGTGATATTATCACATTTTCCATACAAAACCAAAAAAACGTTAATCTGTCAAGTCTTACCAAATTAATTTTTCCAGCAGTTTATAATACAATTTGATTAACAAAAGAATGCACAGTTTATCCTGAGAACAAAAGAATAACTAGGATATTTGAGTTTTACTTCAGTGAGCCTAAGGACTGTATAATTAAGAAATGTTTTGGTTCCCTGACCTTCCAATTGTTACAAACTAGTTTGAGTTGATTATAAATTAAATTTAACCCATATGAATAAGATCCACACAGATATGTATTTTCCCAGTATGTTTAATAAGTTGTGAGGAGTAAAACACTGTGGATTAGCAGTGGGTCTACAAAGCTCCACCACCAAAATCCCAACCCGCTCCCCTCCAAAGCTCAAGGCATACTTTTAGAAGCCTAATGAATTGAGATCACATCAATACAGAGTGGCTGAAGGAAATCTGGGACTAGCACGAACTTTAGAATTTTTGTTTCCAGGAGTTCATACTCCTTCACTTCTGCTACTTCTATCTGTTGCTATTATTAAATATTTTGTATCAAAAACATGTTCATCAATGTAAAAAACAATCAAGCACCAGGTTATCGCAAAGGACATGACAGACAGAACACAAAACAATTGCAAGGCTGACAGGAGATTCCCTATTACTCCTAAGTAAATCACACAAATAGAAATTGAACTGTGAGATTACAGCTTTTATGCAGTAGACAGAAAGGAAAATTACTTAACAACTCTTCTCATGCAGTGCACCCAGAGCTTAGTTCTGCAGTGCAAGACTCATAAAACTTTTTATGTCCGTTTCAGAATTAACAGACCAGGGAAGCTTCCCAGACCAGGGGAAGCTCAGTGCTTTCGCTGGTCACTGAATGGCACTTCCCCCGTACAAACACTGACCTCTAACGGCCCGCTCCATTCTTCCACCTATTCTGAGACAGGCACAGTACGAGAAAGCCAGCTTCAGACAAGTACGAAAACATCAATCCAAGTTACTGAAGTGCTGAACTTAAGAGCAAAGAGTAACTCCAGAAGAAATTTGTCTCCCTCCTCTCCCTGCATCCATCTTTTTAATATCTAAATATTTCCGGTTTTCCAGAAGAGAGCAGAGTAAAATAATTTACCTTTTATGACATCAAAACATATTGAATGATGAGCCTTAGTGAGGACTAAGTATAACTTTATTAGGTACTGAGGCTGCTGATTTAACTGTACGTAGTTTTTCTAGGTTTACTAGCTTTTTACAAAGTCACAGAATCAATTAGGTTGGAAGAGACCTCTGAAATCATCAAGTCCAACCTATGACTAGATATCAGCACGCCAAGTAAATCAGGGCACAAAGTGTCATGTCCAGTCTTTTCCTTAAACACCTCCAGGGATGATGACCCCACCACCCTGAGCAGCTCACTCCTATGTTGAATCATGCTTTGTGTGAAGAAATTGCTTCTAATGTCCAACATAAATCTCCCCTGGCACAGCTTAAGACTGTTGCCTTGCCCTGCATTTTGGTGAATTAAAACGCTGTACAGTTTTAAAAGCCAGTGTTAAATTTACCTGACTCTGTCCCAGTAAACCACAATGTTACTTGCGTCAGATCTCAAAACGAAGAAGCTGCTCTAAGTCCCAGGTCAGAAATGAGGAAATGGCACTTCAAACAAATCACATGCAGGCCAGTCCTACAACCGGGAGAAGAGATTATGTTTCTAAACCAGACTGCACCACGGAGGCCTGAGCAGTCGCTCATATTCTCCCCCCGCCCCCGGTGCTTGCGGACTTACCCAGTTCAGCTCGGCCACTCCTGAGAGGAACCCTCCGGCTCCCGCAGCGCAGCCAGGCAGCTTTCCTTCACTCAGCGGAGCCTTCTTAAAGAACATACCGAAAGATATTTTCAAACAGCACTTCGCGATGGCACATTTTAAAAACATTTTAAATCAGCGAAACCAACATACACTAAACGACTTTGGAGGAAAGGAACTGAATACCAGCGGCCCGAGACCGCTCGGAGGCCAACCCCGGGCCTAGGCCCGGGCCCGTTCCCAGCCCCCACAGCC